>NC_137889.1:191594335-191755796 GCF_963455335.1 Martes martes
TTATGTTGAAAAAGGCAGGATTAACTATAAAAGCTCTAGAAATTTAGGTCGAAGGTAACATTACCACATGGTAGTAGAACAAACATAAATGAAGCAACTATGAATTGAACTCTGAATAATGTGTGGGATTCAGATTGATAAAGAGAATGGGAGTGTATTTTGAGTGAGATGGCTATGTGAAGCAAAACTTTAACTTTGGACTTTTGGGTGGGTATGGAGAGGGACACTGAAGAGAAGTGAAGAAGAATAAGCCACTGCATAATGCCCGACACAAAATAAAGGTTCAATCGACATTTATGGAATTAAAATATGATATATCTACACTAAGGATTTACAAACAGTTTCAATAAATTAGTCAGACTATAGTATCTACGAAACACTGAGGCAGGTGCTAGATCTGAACTTATGCAGGGTTCCACCTGAGGGAGAAGAAGACCTGAGGACAGATCTGTCATCATAAGTCATAGAGAGGTTAAAAAGAAGACCAGATTAAAATCTTTAACCTTTTATCAGTGAAGAACTGTCCCATGTTTTAGATCAGAAAAATGGCATGATGAATAATATTGAAGAAGGCAGAATTTGTGCTTACTTTTTAGGTCAAGGACTAATATGAGATTTTGAGATTTTATGGAGAGCTAAGGAACATTTCTTCTCGATTTAACTATATGCACTTATGGAACAGGTTTCCTGTTATATTATGGGAGTTCATGGATACTTAGAACCCAAGCTACTAATTTTTTTTTATAGAGTAGAATTTATTTGGTATGGACTAAAGTAGAGATGAGATAAGATGCTCTAGCAATTCATGTATGAGCTGATAGATTTTAGGATGATGAAAGTAAGAATGGAAAGGAATGAATGGATGTCAGATTCAAGAAAGAAGGATCCGTAGGACTGGGTCTTTTTATATTTTTTAATTAAATTAAAATTTTAAAGCTAATTTATGTCACAGTTTAACCAGTGTGTTTTCATTTCATATTATTGAGTAATCTCATGTTCATTAACATACAAGGTCTTAGGTATGATTTAACTTATCCAAAAATGAGAAATTTTTCCAGCAGGGTTTTTTCTTTTTTAATATAAGAAAACTGGAACCCTTAGAAATTTAATTGTTGCAATTTCAGTCTTCCCAACTCCAAAACTCATGACTTTTCCACTTAAACTCCACTGCCTAAAATGCCAACTCATTTATTTCTTGATTAAGTAAGTCATTATTATTCTAAGAGAATTAAAAAATTCATGGTAGAGATATGTGTTAGGAAGAAAACAAATTAAGACTCCATATCATGACCACAGAGCAATGCAAGTTTTACTCACAATTTCTGTTGGTCACAAAATCGAGGCACAGTGTGGCTGGATTCTTTGCTCAGGTACCTATTGGTTCAAAATTTTCAGACCTTCCTGGAAGAAATATGAAACTTATCCCTTTACACAGAGGGTAGGAGAGACCAATAAAAGAAGAAGGCCACTCCAGATTTGTAAATGACAGTGTAATAAGCAAGGAAATTATCCCAAGGCTTGTCTCAGATGGCTGCAAGATGAGTGTATCTCTACCCTGGCCCACCAGAAACTTAAAAATTTATATAAAGATTTAACTGAGGTTAGTCACATATTCAGGCCAGATATTCTCATCAACTCATTGCTTTCCCAAGCCTTCATCCTTGAAAATGTCTCCTATTGTGGGAATAGTAGGCAAAATGTATGTTACAATGGCCAGGGTGGAGGTAAAGAGCCTTGGGGTTGCTTGGCTTTAGCTGAAGGGTCCACTGGTTGTCACATTCTCTGGATAACCTTCTCCAGCAGCGTCATTCGGCTGAAATCAAGGCCAAGAGTATAGTTATCTGGAGCTTGTGGCCCTCTTCCAATCTCATTGATTATTGGCAGAATTAATTTTGTTGTGGTTATAGGACTGGAGTTTCCATTTTACTGCTAGTCCTGAGTGAGGGATCACTCACAGCATCTAGAAACCACCTTCGATCCTTGGCATGTGACGCCATAGGCAGTTCACAGCATGAATGTTTATTTTCTCTCATCCAGCCAGACTGCATTTCTTTGACATCTTCTGTGACCAGCCAGAGAAAACTCTGTCCCTTAAAAGAGCTCATGTAATTAGGTCAAGCTTACCCCAGATAACTTCCCTATGTTAAGGTCAGCTCTTTTGGGATGTTAATTCTATCTACAAAATTCTTTCAAGTAGTGCCTAGATTAGCACTGATTGAAGAACTGGGAGAAAATGTGCCCTAACAGGAGCTAGGAATCTTGGGGGACACTTAGAATGCTGCCTTCTGCACTCACTAGAATAACAGCTCAGTAAAGTAAACAAGTAAGTACAGTGATCTTCCAAATTTTTATCTTCCTCTGTGGAATAATCAACTAACCTATTAATGGTTATCTCATTTTATTTATTTATTTTTTCAAAGATTTTATTTATTTGAGAGGGTGATCACCAGCAGTTGGGGAAGGATAGAGGAAAAGCAGACTCCCCACTGAGCAGGGAGCCCCACGCAGACTTCATCACAGTGCCCTGGGATCATGACCTGAACCGAAGGCAGACACTTAACTGACTGAGCCACTGAGGGGCCCCTGGTTATCTCATTTTAATAATTTTTTTTATTCTTGTCTTTTTCCAACATTAACACTGAGCTTTTTGAAGAGAGTAATTGTATGTTAAGTATTATGTGTTCCCAAGTAGCACTATGTCTGGAAAATAAAAGATACTCAGCACAAATTAATGGAAATCATACTTAACACCAATAATTTCAAAATAGCTAAAACACTTATTCATGAACCTCACTGTACACCACCGTCCTACTCTGAGGACATGGATTTATAGAAAACGTGAAATTTAAGAATGCAGTAAATTATACACAACATTCAATGATATTTTACATATGAAGTAAACCAGAACCTATATTCTTTGTATAGTCACTTAGAAAGTGGCACTTTATGCATTAATTTTAGAACAGATCTTTCTGACTAAGGAAGCATTTGGATATGTTTTTTAAAATGTCAACGGTACTAGAGAAAATGTCATGTCTGTTTTTAATCTTTCCCCCTACTTTATTCCTGACATCTAGAAAAGACCCACGGAAGCAGGCAAGAGATAAAAGGAAGAGGTGGCTTTGAGCCACCCCCATTCTTTGCTCTAACATGGGTCTGTCACTGCCACAGCTTCACTGAACATGTGTATAAGTGTTAATATGTCACCATTTGCCCCTAATCTTTAGCTCTACTTCACTAAGGAGAGTGGATGGACAAGCAGAAAATATAGGATCATAGAGACAATAAATACTTATTTATATCTTTACTTAAATAATTCATACTGTGTCTGAATAGAGTTATGAAGAGAAAGTAAACCATAATTTTTAAACAATTGTTGACTAAGCAATGTTGAAAATAAAACTGGAAAAATTATGTGAACTTTTTTTACATTTACATTTCTTTCTTCTTTTTTTTTTTTTAAAAAGATTTTATTTATTTATTTGACAGACAGAGATCACAAGTAGGCAGAGAGGCAGGCAGAGAGAGAGGAGGAAGCAGGCTCCCTGCTGAGCAGGGAGCCCGATGTGAGGCTCGATCCCAGCACCCTGGGATCATGACCTGAGCCAAAGGCAGAGGCCTTAACCCAATGAGCCACCCAGGCACCCTACATTTCTTTCTTCTAATTTTTTTTTTATTTATTTCTGAGCACAAATTAACAAAGGCCTTAATAGAAAAAATTATATTGTACAGATATTATTTTCTTTTTCTTATCTAAAGTCTTATTATAGTTTGTATTTTCACTCCTAGAAATAAAAATTTGAATAGCTAACAGGATCTACTCTAGCTGTTGATAGTAAATTTCACCCTCAACTTGCATACAATCTTTAATCTTAATACAGTTTTGGGTTAATCATCAGACACATCTTCTGTTTGTACTTTTCCATGAATTTTCTAGGAGTTACGGAAATTTTGCTCAGATAAATGAAAATGAGTAAATTTAAGTCTTTAATTTGAATCTATAGCTGTTCAAGAAGTCTATAGCTAGTCAGGAAAACACTTTAAATTCCTGATCTATGGCTATTCAAGAAAACACTTTAAATTTCTGATTAGGATACTTTAGCTCTCATGGAACACTACAAAATAGCCTTTAAAATGTTTTGATCTAAATGCTTTCTTGATGATAAAAGTAAAAATGATGTTTATTTTATCTATTTTATTTTTAATAGGACCTTTACTCTGTAGGGTGCAATAGTTTATCTTCTTTATATTGTGGATAAAGGTAGAATAATTTAATTTTAGGAAGAGGTGAGGGCATTTATAAAAAGGAAATAGGATTGGGTTTCCCCAGAGATTAATGCAACTTTCATTTTGGTGTGGATAAACATCATGCGATAGTCTCCTTTGTGCATAATTATAAGGTCATATTAATAACCCCATTTAAAAGATAGGTTAGTTTGAAAATAGACTTCTTTCTATACATTATAGGTGGGAATCAACACTGTTGCTACTACATGCAAAAACCAAGGGAGCAAGTAAGAGCTGGAAAGGGAAAATAAGAAAGGGAGAGTAATGCCTAAGAAATGACAGTGAATACCAGTGACACTGAATATTTTAAAAAATTGAGGGATGCCTGGGTGGCTCAGTCGTTAGGTGCCTGCCTTCAGCTCAGGTCATGATCCCAGTGTCCTGGGATCGAGCCCTGTATTGGGCTCTGCTCAGCGGGAAGCCTGCTTCTCCCTCTCCCACTCCACCTGCTTGTGTTCCCTCTCTCATTGCCCAAATAAATAAATAAATAAATAATCTTTAAAAGATTAAAAAAAAATTGATAACTATGTGTTGCAACAAACCAGATCCTATACTACATTTGAGCATGCTGGACTTGCTCTGTTAGCATCGTCCCTTGGCTCCTAGCACTTTCTTGCTTTGAGTAGCTGGCCCCCTTTCCATCTAGCAGGCACTGCAGATGGTGGCAAAGAATCCTTTCTCTCACCTTTCATCCCTTACCTTTAGAAAGGTATGATAAAACACATTCAAAAAGAGTTTTGTTCTTCACTTTTCGTCACCTTTGTTATACTCGCACAGACTGGTGTCTTCTAACTTTAGCTACAGAAGCAGCAAGTGAACGTCAAACCAATATATGTGAATCTCTCAGGAATTCAACCGTATGTACTAGGGTATATATGGTGTGCCAGGTTTTTCCAACTGTACAATAGCTCTTAGCTGGAAACTTATGGCTTGTAAATATATGGTGCACACATTGAACCAAGAGATAAAAAACAAGATCCTATGCAAGTGAACTCATCTTTATAATCAAACACTTAATCCAGGTAGAGGTAGTTGCTGTGTATTACTTCTGGTCTGAAGTGAAGTGATATAAGCATACCCATCAAACTGGCAAAATTTTGGTTTTATAAGATCTCTCTATTATATCTAACTTTCCCACACTGACAATTACTGGATGATAGAAGGGAACATTCTACAAAATATAAGAAAGTGCTTAGATGATTAGGCTCTTAAAAAAATATTAATGATATTTTGGATATTTCCCAAAACATATAAAGAGCTCATATAACTCAATGCCAAAAACCCAAATAATCTGATTAAAAAATAAACAAGGGACCTGAATAGACATTTTACGAAAGAAGACATACAGCTAGCCAAAGGACACATGAAAAGATCCTCAAAATCTCTAATCATCAGGGAAATGCAAACCGAAACCACAATGAGAATTCAGAATGGCTAAAATCAAGAAGAGAAAAAACAAGGATTAACAAGGACGTGTAGAAAAAGCAGCACTCGTGCACTGCTGGGGTGAATGTAAATTGATGCAGCCACTCTGAGAAATAGTATGGAGATTCCTCAAAAAATTAAAAATAGAAATACCATATGATCTAGCAGTTCCAATTACTAGATATTAACCCAAAGAAAATGAACATATTAATGTGAAAAGGCATGCACCCTTATGTGTATTGCACCATTATTTATAATAGCTAAGATATGGAAGCAACTTAAGTATCTATCCTTAGATGAATGGATAGGGAAGATGTGTTGTGTTGCACACGCACGCACACACACACACACACACACACACGCACACACTATGGAATATTACACAGCCATAGAAAAGGATGGCATCTTGCCACTTGTGACAACATGGATGGACTTAGAGGGTATTATGCTAAGTGAAATAAGTCAGACAGACAAAGACAAATACCATATGTGAAATCTAAAAAAAAAAACCAAATAAACAAAAATAAAATATTTTTTAAAATTATGACTAATTTAAAAAGTCTGTAGAACCCAAAGGTCCATTCTTGATCCATTTCTTTGCCTTTCACAATTTTTTGAGAAATATTGGCTAATTTTGTAACATCAAGATCAATTTTGTGTTGATTATCCCTAAAACATCTCTGATGCCCTATATCTCTCTTTATAGACCCACCTCTATTCCCAAATAACAGCCAAACTCTAGCTTATTGCTTTTCTTCATCCTCCAAAACCTGCTTTTCTTTTTGCAAGAAAAGTAGCCTGTGGCACCAGGAATTCAACAGTCCACTGGAAGAGAAAGAGGCCTGATAGTTAATATATAACATTATAAGTGCAACTAGAAATGCCAATAAAGGTAAATAAACAGTACAATAAATATATTGAGGACAAACTTTTAACTTGTATTAATACAACTTTATGATTCCAAGTTAAAATGGGTCTTCGCTTCCACATTAATTATATAATTAAATCTACATTCTTTAACATGACATCAACAACTCCACACTTTTTCCTCCACCAAGCAAGCCAGCATCGTATCTCACCAGTTC
Source organism: Martes martes (assembly GCF_963455335.1). Classification (NCBI taxonomy): domain Eukaryota; kingdom Metazoa; phylum Chordata; class Mammalia; order Carnivora; family Mustelidae; genus Martes; species Martes martes. Next base: position 191,601,133 of record NC_137889.1, read on the forward strand.
CCATGTCTGTCCTCTACATTCCAGTTACACTAATTGAGCTAACTTCCAGAACATATCGAAATATCTCTTATACATTTGTACAGTAAAATGCTTCATATCACTTATTTGATGTGCATATACACATTATATATAAATATATGTAATATATTTAAACATACCTTACTGTATTTTACAGTGATTATTTTAGAATTAGACTCAGTCATTGAGTTAAAAACTCTGCCATTTACTTACTGTATAGCTTAATATAGAACACATGCTCTGCTAATATTTCACTAATTTGTATGTACTCTTTTAAAGACTGGTAATGCTTGCTTCTGGTAAAACATTTTTTGAAAAACATAGAAGTAAATGTAACTGATGCATTGAAAAAAGAATTGCTGTTTTTAATTTAAATTTAATTTTATTTTATTTTTTCAGTGTTCCAAGATTCATTGTTTATGCACCACACCCAGTGCTCTATGCCATACTCGCCCTCCTTAATACCCACCACCAGGCTCACCCATCCCCCCACCCCTCTCCCCTCCAAAACCTTCAGTTTGTTTCTCAGAGTCCACAGTCTCTCAATGGCTAATCTCCCCCTCTGATTTCCCCCAATTCACTTTTCCTTTCCTTCTCCTAATGTCCTCCATGTTGTTCCTTGTGCTCCACAAGTAAGTGAAACTGTATGATAATTGACTCTCTCTGCTTGACTTATTTCACAACTTTTTTTTTTGGCTTCCACTTGCCTTCTTAAACTGCTGACTGGGGCAGATTTTTCTGCTTCAACTGTATAAAAACTCTGAGAGAACATGTACCTTTCCTGGTTATTCTCGGGTAAGAAAAAGTCAAACAATTGCTTGAAGTGGAACAACATGATCTAAATTCTCAGAGCATCCATTTCAATATCTTAATCAACACTTTTCATTTCAAGGTAAACTTTCTCTTCTTCTCTTGCATGTAGAGCCTGCTCATTGCAGGCTTTTGTCTTTGCATTTGGTAACACTAATTCTCTTTTTAATCATCTCTTATATTCTTGGCTTAGCTCTTCAAAACCACGGGGAGAAGAATTCAAGGAATAACAGAGCTCTTCCCCTAACTGATTCCCAAGTTAGGTTTCCACTGTCGGGACCTGGATGTGCTTGAGGCAGATCATTCTCACTGGTATTTTGCTCGGTTCTATAAAGACTCCTCAGCTGGCGTCCCCCAGTTATAATTTTCCAGAGGCTGCTGCTACTGGTTTTCAGCAGCTCACTGCACACAGAATCTCTCCACTGAACTTTTAAAAAATGACCCCGAGCCTGACAATTGCTTCAAACACTTGCATTTGAACACTGTTTGGAATTTCATATCAACTGTGTCATGATCCCACAGTGGAAAATTTCAATTAAACATTAAATTTTATATAATGAAGAAAATGATAGTTGATTCTCAGTGCCAAAAGCCTGACGCAAAGATAAAAACTGTTAATAGATTTGTGCATTTTTAGGTATATAGAAACATATCTGTACACACACATACATATTAGTATGTGTGCGTTTATTTACATGTGTATTATATGTGTGTATAAACATATGCATCTATATATATGTATACTATAAATGCATAGTACTATATATGTACACATGCAGTGTGTTTGTGTGTGTGTGTATAGCCACATACAGACTTTAGCAACTTGCTTTGTGCACATCTTTCCAAGTCTACTTATTGATTTCCTTGGAATGGTGCAGTGTCTGTTATATCCTTTTCTTTTCTTTTATTCTTTTATTTTTTTAACACCTAAACAGGACATGTATTTGAAAGAGACCATCTGTTTCTTAGGCAAGTCATGAGTGACCTGCATAACTAGGAAGCACCAGAGTCCAGGTGGACAGACTGTGGCAGTTGTGTTAACAAGCACTAATGAGCAAGGTTGGCTGTTACTGTCCTCTGCATGAAAAGGACACAAAAATTAAAACAATATGCACTGAAACAACTTTTCAGTGGCTCCACTGGACAGAAAGGGAGCTGACAACCATATGCACCACTTTATACCTCTTTAAGTTGCTTATTTTGCCATGACATAGACATATCATGTTATTAAAATAAAGATTTGGGGAATTTACATGTTAGATAAAATTATATAAAATTTCTCTTTCCACACACGCATACCACATACACATATAGTATCTTTTTTAAGAACCGTTTTTCTGGTTTCAGTATTTTGACATAATATACATATTCATAAATAAGACATAAAAATCACCATCCCCACTACCTAAGATAAGGTGTTAACAGCTTTTGTTGTCTTTCTGTGTTAATATGTCAATTATATCTCAATTAAGAAACAAGATAATATTCATACTATTCACTACTGCTTAAAACATTAGAATCATTTTGGGTTTTGGCACGTATTGCATGGAGCGCTGGGTGTGGTGCATGAACAGTGAATTCTGGAACACTGAAAAGAAATAAAATAAAATAAAATTAAAAAAAAAGAAAAATAGCATTTTGTCTCTTATGTGGTCTTTCAGGATTAGCATTACAAATAATGTGAAAGTCTTCCTTGGACTTTTTTGAACTCTGATTTATTTTCCTGCGTTTTAAAAATGTATAGCTAAGTAAAAAAGATATTTGCTTTAACTTTGACATTTTATTACAGTGGAATTTGGAAAAAATAGTCCATAAGCCTTTGGCTTTTCTTATTTATCATTTTATGAATATTCTACTCTCTCTCTTTTAACTCTATCGCTGCAGATATCCTGTATTCTATTTCCCAGTTTTGTTCATCTTAGACTATTGTCTTTGTTTCTGTTGTATACTCTCCTTTTCTCTTGCACTGGTGTTTCTTATGGAGTTGGCAGTTTTGGGATCTATTCTCACTCTGCCGAGGAAGAGAGCTTCCTGGCCATGAGTCACAATACCTTGCCCTTCCATGAGAAAAAATTCACCTGTGTTTCATCCAGGTTTTCAATAATTAGCGTGTGCGTGCGCACACACACACACACACACACACACACGTTACCAGCCTTACTCCACATCCAGCCACTTGTCTCTTCCACTCTAGGGTCTCCCACAATGTTCTGCATTCCATTGCTGCTGCCATAGATAACTTTTCTTCTCCCAAAACTTGTGACATTTCAGTGTCTTCTACTGATACCCTGTAACCAGCAAAACCTTCCTTGTTTTATCCCGTACTGTGAAAAAATTTTTTCACTTCCTTGTATGACACTGATCTAGAATCTCCTCTCAAGAGATTAGTATTTACTCTTTCAGATACTATGTTTTTGGGTATAGGAATGAAGAGGGTCTCTTTTTCATGTACCATTGTTGCTTACAGTCTGTTGTTCATTCACTCGTGGGTAAACTATGTTCTTTTATGGAATCTCTCTTAGGTTCTGCCATCAAATCCGTTTCCTTATTACTTTCATTCCTTACCTCGGCTCCCTGTCTTCCTATCCACCATAGTGGGCGATTTCGTCATTTCTGTGGACAAATCCTTCAATGTAAGAGCTTCTCGCAATCTCTTGATTGGCTCTCCTGCACCAAACTGAGCATACTAACGTGATCTTAGTCACTCCCCAGATCACACACTAAAGTTTGCTTAAGTGGGCAGCACTAAAATCACTGAAGAAGTACTTTACCATAAACCACAGAATCCTATTCTTACATCTTGCTTCCACTATTCCCCCAATATATATTTTTTAAGATTTTATTTATTTATTTGACAGACAGATCACAAGTAGGCAGAGCAGCAGGCAGAGAGAGAAGAGGAAGCAGGCTCCCTGCTGAGCAGAGAGCCCAATGCGGGGCTCGATCCCAGGACCCTGGGATCATGACCTGAGCCCAAGGCAGAGGCTTAATCTACTGAGCCACCCAGGTGCCCCTCCCCCAATAATTTTTTAAGCCATTGACGTCTCAGTTAAAGATGGAACAAAACCTCCATCCATTTATATCTGAATGTGTTCTATCTTACCTCCCTTACACCATGAAAGAGTAACTCATGACCCCTCCCTCCAACCCACCACAGGGCTTTTGGATTCCATTCTATCTTGTTTTCTTATTAAGCTTTACACTATTATCTTTGCCTCTCTCTCTCCTCCCAACTCTCTCTTTCTTCTTCTCTCTTTAATATTTGTTCTTTGTGGAGTGGATCCTTTTCATTGCTTTTACAACATCTAAAGTCTCTATTACGAAATGATAAAAGGAAAAGATTTACACACACGCACACACACACACACACACACACACACCCTTCCTCTCTAAACCCTTAATTAGGCTATCCCTTATTTTCCTTGCAATTATTCTCTTTAATTTTTTTTTCTAAGCTCATTATTTCTGTTCTGCAACTTTCTTAGCACTCATGTAGTACCCAACTCACTCTGAGTTTATTTCTTCATAACTCCTGTTAAGTAACTCTTGCAAAATTCTTCTATATTCTCCATGTTGTTAAATTCAAAGGTCGTTTCTCAGTTCACAAATTTTGTGTCCTTTCAAGCAGCAATCAATTTTGTTTATAATTTCCTATTTTTGAAAAAATTTTTTTAAGTTTCAAGACCCCACACTCTCATCAGTTATCTCCTACCTTTCTTGCCGAACGCTTTCTTTTACCGTTCTCTTCTACTCAACCATTTAATTTTGGGCATTCTCAGTCCTTATTCTCATGTTCTCTTCCCTTCGCTTCTCCTACAGTGTCTTCCCCTAAATTATCTCATCCATTACACAGTCTTAATAATCTCCTACATGCTGATGATATGTAAATTTATGCTTCTAGCCTAGGCATTTCTTCTGGGTTTAGAACAGTATCTCTAAAAGCCCACCTGACATTTGCACTTGAATATCTTAAAGATAGTCCAGGATCGTTATGCCCTGTAATGAACTAAAGGTTTTTCTCTATTAAAATAAAATTTATCCCAATGTTTTCTTCTACTGTTCTCCCTGTCAGTAAATGGTAACATTCATCCATTTGTGGAAGTCATGGATCTAAGATTCATACCAGATATTTTTCCCTTTATTTTTTTTTTAAAGATTTTTATTTATTTATTTACTTGACAGAGAGAGAGATTACAAGCAGGCAGAGAGGCAGGCAGAGAGAGCGGGGGAAGCAGGCTCCCTGCCGAGCAGAGAGCCCGACGTGGAGCTTGATCCCAGGACTCTGAGATCATGACCTGAGCCGAAGGCAGAGGCTTAACCACTGAGCCACCCAGGCGCCCCAGTTTTCCCTTTTTTAACCTAAATCTAACCCACCATAATTTGGCATCCAGAATATGTCTCACTTTTTTTTTTTTTTTTTCTTTCCAGCTTTACCACTAATGCTCTCACACAAGGTCTTGAAATGACTTCCTGACTGGTTCCCTACTTTTCACCGGAGTGCAGTGATCGTTTTCAAAAATAAATCTCAGCATGTCTTTTCTGTACTTAAATGGTGTCATTTTGCTCATGGAATAATAATTAAAATTATTACTGTGTTCTTTAATATCTGGCATGATCTAGTCTTAACTACTTCTTCCTGGTCATTGAACATCATGCTTTCTCCATTCTACTCTCAATTCTACACATTCATCTTACTGGCCGCCTTCTAGTTCCTTAAACACATCATGTGAATTTGGTAATAATGTCTTTATGCTTGTTTCTCTTAAACTTTACCCACCTAGTTAATTCCCTCTCTTATGCATTCCTAATTCAATCGTTGCTTTCTTGGAGAAGCATTTTTTTTTTCTATTATGCACATACATTCATAGTACTATCTACTGATTAAAGTTTGAATTTAATATTCATTTTTATGACAATTTGGTCGTTGTTATTCTTATGTAAGCCATGAAAGCAGGAGCTCCCTGTCGGTCTTTGGTTACTTTTGTAGTCAGATGCCTACCAAACTAGAGTCTTGGATATGTTGTAGTCACACATGCGCACACACACACACACACACACATCATTTGTGAAAATATAGATGGCTTTTACTTCTTGTCATTTGGTGGTCATATTTCTTATACGTACTGAGGATGCCAAGCTGTTTTTCTTTTTTTTTTTTTTTTAATTATTTCAATGAATGACTTTCTGAAAGATCAGTAGAATGTATTCCTCTTCTCTTTGTCTAAAGGTTTTGATTGTAATTCCAATAGACCCCAAGTTTGCATGTTTTCTCTTACCCCTTTCTAGAATTAGGAAGATATATGGAAATGCGGTATTTATCTATATTTCATGTGTATGTTCTGGATTCATTTTCTTGATTACTTTGGAATTCCTCATTCAGTTCCACTGCCTGAAAGTAGGCCAGGGTATGCAGTTCTTAGACCAGTTTCCAGGTCCAAGAGATATTCATCAAGTGTAATCCCGATTGATAAGGCTCTACGACATTATTCTTTTATTTTGTCCTGAAAATTTATTCAAATCAAAAATATGGCTCTGCCCAGAATAATACTAGGGTGTTTCCTGATACTGGTCTTTCCGAGAGAAATTTACTTTTGTGAATCTATAATTCTAAAATGAAGTGTCACTTCCAATTGCTTTCATAATTGTGTTAGATATTTTAATATTTGAATGATCAATAGAGATACTGGAAGGAGACAGTTCTTTGCCATCCTTATAATGTAGTACTGTAAAAGACAACATAAGTATTTTGTTAATATAAAAATAGTACTCACAAAGCAAGAAACAAATGGCAAATAAACAATAGAAAACTGAACAAGGTGTCTGAAGAATGATTTTAAAAGGAAAACAAGTAAAAGTTCTAAACATATGAAAAACCAATTAAAGATATGCAAATGGGAGCAATATTTGTAACTCCACTTAAACTTGCCACATTTGTAGCAATTTAAACTTTAAACCATATAGCTTTTCATCCTCTTCTCCCTTGGCTTTGCTCTCCATTATGGTTTTGTTTTGTTTTGCTCTTAAGATTTTATTTATTTATTTTAAAAGAGACAGCAAGAGTAGGGGGAGGGGCAGAGGGCGAGAGACAATCTCAAGCAGACTCCACACTGAGCGTGGAGCCTCATGGGGGTCTTGATTTCATGACCCTGAGATCATAACCTGAGCTGAAATAAAAAATTGGATGCTTAACCAACTGAGCCACCCAGGGGCCCTTCTTTCATATATATTTTTGTAAAAATGTAGAGGTTCAGTAATAAGTAGGGCTAACCAGATAACATTTTAAACAGAAGTTGATAAATGTATTATAAATCTTAACATAGTAGAGTTTAGGTTGAAGGCCATCTTAACTACTTCTTTCAGGTTCCCTAGGACTTGATATAATTAGGTATATATTTAGGATTAGGAAGCAGTAGGATTTTCTGTGTTGGTCCTCACATTATAGTTAGTCTTGGAGAATGCATTTATATTTGTATCTTGGTTTCTTAATTTGTAAAATAAAACAATAAAGGCAGTCCTGTTAACATTGATGAGATGTCATTTTTGAAAAAAAAATGTAATGCTCTCTGCAAGGGTGTAGCGATTATTGGCAGTGCAACCAATTTATGGTCAGGAAGAGCAGCACTGAAAGGGGACTCTCTCCAGTTGTCTTGTGGATGTCTTCTTCTTCCCATCCCTTTTTTTTTTTTAAGATTTTATTTATTTATTTGGCAGAGAGGCAGGCAGAGAGAGAGGAAGGGAAGCAGGCTCCCTGCTGAGCAGAGAGCCCCATGTGGGGCCCGATCCCAGGACCCTGAGATCATGACCTGAGCTGAAGGCAGAGGCTTAACCCACTGAACCATCCAGGCGCCACATGTGGATGTCTTCTTGACTGGTGTCCCTGATCCAGTGCTGCCTCTTACCTACCATTCTCAATTCAGTAATTTAATGATATGTATATTTTTAAATGAATCACTTCATATGACTTTTATGCTTACATGCCTGCAATCACTTCCTATCACATTAGAATGAGATATAAACTCCAACATAATTTAGATGACCAAATACAAGTCCCACTGCCTAATTCTCTAACCCCATCTCATATTCTCTCCATTGTTTGTGTTGCTCAAGGCACCTTAATGTACTTTAAGTTACCACTCTCCTTCTCCGTGTTCTTCCCCTTTACACTTTCTAGAATATTTTTAACTTGGATATATGTGTTGTTCTTCTCACATTATTTATCTCCACTTAGATACTCTTTCTTCTGAAACCACCATATCAAAATATTTCTGCCCATCGTTCTTTATCTCTTAACCCTGAAATAATGTTACTTATGTAAGTGTTTGGTTGTTAATTGTCTGAATTATTTTCGGGGAAGGCAGAGATCCTGTGTTCACTAATTTATCCCCAGCAACTGAAACAGGCAGATAGTAGGTTCACAATACATATTTGCTGAAGGAATAGATCTATGAGTACTTGGATAAATAAATGATATGTGATATAAAATACCCAATTTTCATATTTTTCATATAGATTTTTATTTTTTCTTTCAATATCTAATTTATAAAGATAGAGTGTAACTCATTTTGATAATCTAGAATAAATCTCCCTAAAAACTGATGATTATTGATTCAGGATTTCATTGAATTAACAAAATGCAAAAATACATTTTCCATTTGATCTGGTATTAGGGCAGTTTGACACTTACTTACCATTTCCATAAAGTATTTTTTTAATATTAATATGGTCAGTTTTGAATAACTCTATGTTTCTCACTGATATATTTTGCCACAGCACAGTGAGATGTGATTATATATGTGTGTGTGTGTGTGTGTGTATATATATATATATATATATATATATATAGGCTTCCCACACTAACATAAGCATATAGGCACACACTCATTCTGGCATTTCCTAATACTACCATCTGTTGTGTTGTGTTAAGATAGCAGACAGAGAGTATAGCAGTCCACCAGGCCATTGAAGGATTTCTCTCATTTTCCCTTAACAGTTTTATGTAGGAGCCTTGGTGTTGGCATCTGGATGGTATGTCTCCACATGAGCTCAAGTGTTGCTTTATGAGCCTAGTAGAAATAAATTTGAACTTGGTGGTTTCTTGTTTGTTCATTTGGTTTTAGTTTTAGTTTTAAATTTTATATGCACATGTGTAAGTGCCATTCTCTATCCTATATATACAGCCATAGCTTCTTATGTTTAATTATCTATTTAAGAAATAGAGGTCTGAATAATAAGATTATAAGAGATAGTAAATTAACAAGTATTAATTAAGAGAAAGGAAATGCCTGCAATCACATGGCCATTTGCTTTCTCTTTCCTTTTGCTTACAGGTCTTATTTCATGTAATCATGAGAACAATGCTGTGGAGTAGGTATGGTCATATTTATTTTGTAGATAAGGTGAGGGAGACTGAAAGAGTTAAAATGACTTTGCCAAGTTCACATAGCTGAGAAATGATAGAGTCAGACCATGAACTCGTGATTAACCCAAAGCCTATAAGCTATTCATTACTATCACTATGTAATCTTAGAAAAAATCACTAAGCTTCTCAGAGTCATATACCTATAAAATGCAATATTTACATTAATTTTATCCATTCCTGAATAAGGTTGGGGTACTAGACGTTTTTGTCCAGCATGAACTTCTTTCCTTAGCTTCTGACAACCTAATAAGGGATTAGGTCCTAATCACATGTGCTGTGCTCTTGCCTTTTCTTTTCTTTGTGTTTGGGGACATAAAAAAAAATAACAATTCCAATACTTGTCATTTAGAAATTAAGGGATTTGTAACATTTAACTAAAAGGATGCTTATAAAATTAAAAGAATGCAACACACCTCCAGTAAGAGAGAACACCATTTTAAGTGGTCTCTGCAGACTATACGGCTGTCACCGTTCAGAAACTCTTCAACCATTTTGCACAGTCCTTGATTATCTGACTTTCTGCATCCACAAGGATAGAACCCTGGGTCAAGGGCTCTGAAGATGAGGTGACAGCAGATACATACTCCCTAATCTGAGTGACTTCTTGAGTTTTTATTTCTACAGTTCCTGAAGAGCAGGGCAGCTGCCAAACAAAATGACCAGTTGCTCATATGTTCTATGATTGATTTTCCAATTGATAGTAAACAAGGGTGGGGAAATAGTCAGCTATTGTCTCTATTTCAAACATCAGCATATAGTTTCCATTGCTATATTGATTGACAATTCAAATAAGGCTTGGGGTATTTAGATTAAATATTTAATTCAAAGGGCTGAAATGTTAGGGCAAAAACTCCCTTATTTCCCTGGGATAGGAAAGTAAACCAATGTACCAAGGCAAACTTGAGTGTTAATATAAGAAATGGTAAGGACTGTGGTGAATTGGAGAGCATATGACATGTCTAAAGATAGCAACCACAAGTAATGTGCAACTGATTATTGCTAGAAAGGAATGCGGGTCCAGATTCACCAGATCTCCTAACTTTTCAAGTGAAAGCAAGAATTTGCACATTAATCCAAATATTATTCTGTGTTCTTTTACAAAGGGCTAGGCACAAATTAAAATATTGTCATACTATTATAAAAGACAAAAATAAAATAATTAAAGAAAAAAGGCAAATTATGTCTTCTTGCCACTACCTTGAAAATACTACAATAAGAATGTTATCTTCTTTTTTCACAATGTATATTTGGATAAATAACTGTAGCCATTTATTACATTCAAAGACCAATGTATTGTTTTAAAGTTGGACAGCACTCTAGGGGTTAGAATAATATGCATAATTTTAGTGTTTAGCTATGTATGTGGGGCCTGAACCTTCACAATATATCTTGAAGGCTTATACATTAATATATAAAGATACACTAATATATAATTAAATGAGATAATAACCCTTGCAAGTCAGCTATTACATTGTCTGATTGGAGGAGATGCTTAATTAGAAGTTATAATAGTATTTTCTTAGATTTATTTTATAAAATACAAAATCTGTTAAAATTTGTTAAATTTTGTAAACTCTCCTAATAATTATTAACTAACAAATTCATAGTAGTTGCTATTTGAAAAATGTAATCCTAATTGTGAAGTAAGGAGAATCGTTGTTATTTTTGATCTCCACTTTATTAAATGAAGAATATAAAACTTAGGATGTATGGGGAGAGAGGGGGAAAGAGAGGAAAAGAAAAAGGAGAGAGGGTGAGAGGGAAGGGAGTTTGGATTTGAATCCTGATTATCTGACTGCAGAACCCAGACCTTGTTGAAAAATTTTGGTGTCAACTCCAACGTGTAAAGAACTTAGATATTATCAGTGAAAACCAACAATTTCTTGAATCTGTTAGAGAACTAACAACTATAGGGCAAACCACCAGCTTGTATCTGGAGAGGTAGCTGAAATCTTATTGCTTGTATTCAACACTGTCCTGGAAGTCCTAGCGTGGACAATGAGACAATAAAATAAAATTAAATAAAATGCATGTTGTTTGGAAAATAATAAGTAAAGGTGTATTTGTTGCAAATGACGTATTGTCCGTGTTGAAAAATCTCAAATAATTGTACAAAAAAACAAAATAACGCAACTAATAAGCCATATGATAAGGATACATAAATCATGTTAATATTTTTTAAAAAAGTGTATTACACTCCTAAATGTCAATAATAAGCAATTGACTATTCAAAAAACAATGACATTTATAATACCACCAAACTATGAATCACTTAGGTGTAAATCTTAAATATGTAGGAGATTCTATATAGAAAACTACAAAACTCAGATGAAAGAAATGACAGAATATTTGAAAAATGGGGGAGAGTTTATTTTCATGAATGATAAGACTTACTGTTTATAATGTCAGTTCTTCCTCACTTTTTTATATCCATCACGATTCCAATCAAAGTACAAGCAAGTTCTTTGTAGTTATTTGCAAACAGATTTTACAGTATGTGTGAACAGCTATAAGTCTTAGAATAGCTGACGTAATACTGTAAAAGAACTAAGTTGAAGGACTTTCGCCATCCACCTTCAGGACTTTCTGTCAAGCTTCAGTAATAAATACAGCACAGTATTTGTGAAAAAGTAGACAAATAGGTTATGGAGAGGGTGAGACTCCAACAATAGAACTACGTAAATGTGATCAGCTGATCTTTGACAAAAGAACAAAGGCAATCCAGTGAAGAAAGAGTAGTCTTTCTAACAAACGGTGCTAGGACAATTGGACATCCAAGTGCAAACAAACAAAAACCATAGACAAAGACATTACACCTTTTATAGAAATTAGGTAAAAAAAAATGATGACCTAAATGTAAAATAAAAATTACAAAAATTCTAGAATATACTTAGGAGAAAACCTATATGACATTGAGTTTGGTTATGAGTTTTTAGACGCTACACCAAAAGCATAATTCATAAAGAAAAAAATTGATAAATGTTATACACTTCTGCCCTGTCAAAGTCTCTGTCCAGAGAATGAAAAAAACAGTCCATAGATTAGGAGAACATATTTGCAAAACACATACCTGATAAAGGACTGTTACCCAAAATATATAAAAATCATTAAAACTCAACAGTTAGAAAACAATCAACCCAGGGTGCCTGGGTGGCTCAGTGGGTTAAGCCTCTGCCTTCAGCTCAGGTCATGATCTCAGGGTCCTGGCATCGAGTCCAGCATCGGGCTCTCTGCTCAGCAGGGAGCCTGATTCCCCAGCCCCCTCTCTGCCTCCCTCTCTGCCTACTTGTGATCTCTCTCTTCCTCTGTCAAATAAATAAATAAAACCTTTAAAAAAAAAAGAAAGAAAACAATCAACCCAATTAAAAATGGGCAAAAGGTCCAAGCAGATGCCTCACTAAAGAAGATACACAGATAGTAAATAAGTATATGAAACAATATGCTACATCATTTATCATTAGGAAATTTCAAATTAAAACAACAAAAAAAATCACTACACACCTATTAGAATGTCTAAAATCCAAAAACTGACAGTACCAGTTGCTAGTGGGAATGCAGAGTGACAGGAGCCCTCATTCATTGGAATGAATGCAAAATGGACAGCTGCTTGGGAAGAGTTTTGACAGTTTCTCACAAAGCTAAACATAGTTTATCATACGATCTAGTGATCACAGTTGGAACCTCAGTATGAACTCATGTTTAACTGAATATGGATGTAGACTGTTAACATACAGAAATGTTTGAAAATATGCATATATGCACAGGTTAGTATGCATACATGTAAATCCTCGTTCTGTTAGCTGAGAGTACCTAGAGCCAATAAAATCCTAGTGACAACATGCGTACCAATCATCCAGATCATAGTTTCTTTTTTTTTTAAGATTTTTTTTTTTAATTTATTTGACAGACAGAGATCACAAGTAGGCAGAGAGGCAGGCAGAGAGAGAGAGGAAAAGAAGCAGGCTTCCCGCTGAGTGGAGATCCAGATGCTGGGCTCCATCCCAGGACCCTGGGATCATGACCTGAGCCAAAGGCAGAGGCTTTAACCCACTGAGCCACCCAGGTGCCCCCAGATCATAGTTTCTAACATCAATCTCCAAAATAAAGGGAGGATTCCTTGGAGAAATTGCTGATTTTACAGATTTTTCCATGACCTGTAAGCATCTTGTAGTAACAGAAATTAAGGAAAGGCTCAAATGAACAAACAAACAAAGAAGCAAAAATACTACAAAGATGGAATATATTAAAGGGACACAGAAGGCAAGAGCCCAAACTGCATACAACAAAATAAATTAGTCTTGGATTATAACCCAAAGTTTAAAATAAATATCTAGGAGTCCATACTAAATAAATAAATGCTTGAATAAATAAGTAAGTGTGGATAGAAGAACATTCTGTGCAAAATAATTCCAAATAATTTATGTAGATAAACGGAGCAACACATTTATGTAAATAACTCCTTAGTCCTTAAACATGGGCTATGCATGGTAACTTCCTTCTGAAATATACATCATGGAAAGGGGAAGTAATGGTGGTTAGAGTAACTTTACGGTGGAGAAACTTAGAGACAAACACTACCTCAACCAAGTGATCAAGGTTCACATCAGCAGTGAGTGGTAAGTCATGTTGGTACAATATACCCTTGGTATAATGTGATGAAATGGCACTGTACTTTCTTTGATCTCCCTTCCTCCCCAAAATATTCTGTCTAATTATTAGAAAAAGATCTGGCTAATCCCATTGTCCCAATGGGACATTCAGCAAAATAGCTAACTAGTACTCCTTAAAACTTTCAAGTTCACCAAAACAAGGAAAGGCTGAGACAACATTACTGTCAATAGGAGCCCAAGAAGACATGAAGAGTAAGTGTAATGTGCTATCCAGGACAGGATCCCAAAAGAGAAAGAAAACATAAAGTGAACACTAAGAAAACCTGGATAAATTATAGACTTAACTTAATGATAATGCATCAGTATTGATTTATTAATTGTGACAACTGTACCATACTAATACTTTTTAAAGTAATTAAAAATTACTTTTTAATTAAAAAAATGGTTCAATTAAAAAAATGGCCCCAGACTCCAATGGAGAAGATCCTGGAAAAACTTGTTTAGAGTATTCCCAAATTAAGTAAAAATAAAGTGATTCTTACCACTTGGCACCTACTGCCCTAGATAAACACCAACACATAGGAATAATGGGAATGCAAAGAACATTTTATTGATACTTTCTGTATTACAAACAGAAGGACTGAACTCAGTACCCATCAGTTGGGAAATAAATAGACAAGCAGTGGTACATTCATTTAATGGATTATTTAAAATTCTTAAAATGATCGGACAGGCAGACATAAAGAAATACTTCTCAAAATGAGCCAAAATTAGAAAGAGACTGTATTTTCATAAAACATGATAACAGGAATCACACCAGAAATACTATATTTTCCCTATAGATACATAAATGGATAAAATATACAAAATTCATGCTAATGGTAAACACCATACAGGCATGTTTTGGAGATATTTCAGGTCTAGTTCTAGACCACTGCGATAAAGCAAATATTGCAATAAAGCAAGTTGAATTAATGTTTGTTTTCCCAGTGAATATGAAAGTTATGTTTACACTATACTATAGGCTATTAAGTGTGCAATAACATTATGTCTAAAAAAACCCAATGGCATATATTAATTTTAAAATTAATTTTTTGTTAAAAAATACTAACCATCATCTGAACTTTCATAAAGTCATAGTCTTGCTGGTGGAGATCTTGCCTCAATGTTGATGGTCACTGACTAATCAGGTCTTATATGGATGTGATTTTTGGCTCCTCAAGACAATAGCAGTAATAACATCGAAGATCACTGATCAAAGACGACCATGACAAATATAATAATAATTAAATAGTTAGAAATATTGAGAGAATTACTAATATGTGAGACAGAGACATGAATGAGCAAATGCTGTTGGAAAAATTACACTGATAGACTTGCTTAACTCAGGGTTGCCTAAACCTTCAGTTTGTGGGGGGAAAAAAATATGTGAAGCAGAGTAAAATGTATCACAATAAAAAGAGGTATGCCTGTGTTCCAGACATTGGATGCCAGGTCTGGAGGGAATTAACAAAGAAGAATGGGATGGATAGAATTCTTGGAGTTTCAAATTTATTAGCAATATCTTATTTTAGAAAATGTGAAGTAAGTATAGAAAATCATTGGAATTTTATGAAGAGATACGGTAATTCTGAGTTTATGTAGTTTGTATAAAACTATAGTCTTATATCTGTACTTGGACAATTTATTAAGTTTTTAAATTTATTACATAAGATTATTTAAAATCCTCTGTGTGAACAATAGCCACAAATAAAGCATATCTTCCATGATATGGATGAAATTTATCTTTTGTTAACAGGAACACTTTCTATAACACCTTATGACTTTGTTGCCCAACTACAATGACAATTTAATAAATAGCCAATTAATCATGTTTAGTCCATAAAATAGTTGTTTATTTTATACCAGAAATAAGCACTATAAAAGAGGACATGTACCATACATGAATTCAGTAAAGTCACAGGATATAAAATCAACATACAGAAATCCGTTGTATTTCTTATACAGCAATAATGAAGCAGTAGAAAGAGAAATCAAAGAATCCACCTATTTACAATTTACAATTGCACCAAAATCATAAAATACCCAGGAATAAACCTAACTAAAGGGGTAAAAGATCTGTACTCTGAAACCTATAAAACACTGAAGAAAGAAATTAAAGATAACACAACGAAATGGAAAAAATATTCCATGTTCATGGATTAGAAGAACAAATATTGTTGAAACGTTTACTGTACCCAAAGCAATCTATACAATTATGTAGTCTCTATCTAATACTACCAGCATTTTTCACAGAGCTGGAACAATCTTAAAATTTGTATGGAATGACGAAAGACCCTGAATAGCCAATGCAATCTTGAAAAAGAGCAGCAAAGGCGGAGGCGTCCAATTGTGGACTTCAAATTATAATACACAGATTAAGTGATCAAGACAGTATGGTACTGTCATAAAAACAAATGCATAGATAATAGAACAGAAAAGAAAACTCAGAAATGAACCCACCACTACACGGCCAACTAATCTTTGACAAAGCTGGAAAGAATATCCAATGGAAGAAAACACAAACAATGTCTTTCAAGTTTCATTTCAACAAATGGTGTTGGGAAAACTGGAAAGCAGTGTGCAAAAGAATAAACTGGACCGCTGTCTTACACCATATGTAAAAATAAATTCAAAATGGGTTAAGAGCTAAAAGTGAGACAAGAAACCATCAAAATCCTAGAGGAGAACACAGGCAGTATTTTTTGTCTTTTACATAGGCTGTAGCAACTTGTAACTAGTATGTTTCCTGAGGCAAGGGAAACAGAAGGAAAAATAAACTATAGGGACTACATAAAAATTAAAGCTTCTACACAGCAAAGGAAACAATCAACAAAACTAAAAGGCAACCTTGAGAATGGGAGAAAATATTTGCAAATGACATATTTGATAAAGAGTTAGTACTCCAAATCTATAAAGAACTTATCAAGTTCTTGTCAAGTTCTTATCAACGCCAAAAAACAAATAATCCAGTTAAAAAATAGGCAGAAGACATGAATGAATATTTTTGCAAAGAATGCATACAGATGGCCAACAGACAACACATGAAAAGATGTTCAACATCAGTCATAATCAAGGAAATACAAATCAAAACTACAATGAGATATCACCTCATACCAGTCAGAATGGCTAAAATGAACAACACAGGAAACACCAGGTGTTGGCAAGGATGTCAGAAAGGGGAACCCTCTTACACTGTTTTTGGGAATGCAGATTGGTACAGCCACTCTGGAAAATGGTATGCAGGTTCCTCAAAAAGTTAAAAATAGAACTACCCTATGACCCAGCAATTGCACTACTAGATATTTACCCAAAGGATACAAAAATACTGATTTGAAGGACACATGCACCCCAGAGTTTATAGTAGCATTATCAACAATAACCAAGTTATGGGAAGAGCCCAAAAGTCCATAAGTTGATGAAGTGATAAAAAAAAAATGAGGTGTATATATACAATGGAATATTACTCAATCATAAAAAACGAAATCTTACAGTTTGGAGCAGTGTGGATGGAACTAGAGTGTATTGTGCTAAGAGAAAGACAAATACCATATGATTTCACTCATATTTGGAATTTAAGAAACAAGACAGAGGATCATAGTGGAATGGAGGGAAAAGTAAAATAAGAGAGAATCAGAGAGGAAAACAGACCATATGAGACTCTTAACCAAAGGAAACAAACTGAGGGTTGCTGGAGGGTAGGTGGGTAGGGGGATGTGGTAACTGGGTGAAGGACATTAAGGAGGGCACATGATGTAATGAGCACTTGGTAATAGATGCAACTGATGAATAACTGAACTATAACCTGAAACTAAGGATGCACTATATGTTAGTTAATTGAATTTGAATAAAATAAAAAACAAAAAACAAACAAAAAATCCCCGAATGAACATAGGGGACAATAAAAGAGAAGCAAACCAAGAAAGACTCTTAATTACAGAGAAACTGAGGTTTACCAGAGGAAAGGTATTTGGCAGTATGTTTAAATAGGTGATGGGTATTAAGGATGAACATTTTTGATGGGTGTTGTGTGGAAGTGATAAATCACTAAATTGTACACCTGAGACTAATATTACACTATATGTTGACGAACTGGAATTCAAATACAAACTTGGAGAAATAAAATAAAAAATAAAAGAGGATCTATCAAAAAACAAAACAAAAAAATAAAATAATAAATAAATAAGTAAATAAAAGTTGATCTACCTATAAACCAATAAGCAATCAAAATCCTGCTGGTTAATCAAGTTATTTCATGTTAAAAAACCCAAAGGGACAAAAAAGGAAATTCTCCCCCAGGGCCTTACCAGACAGATTCAACATTGTGTATTTGTCTTTCCTGCTTCACTGAGGTCCTTGAAGGCCAAGCTTGGTATCTTCATTTTTGTGACCCTAGAATCTTGACCCCTGTCTAACATACCAGTGGTTCAATATATGTATGAAGTGAATTTACGTCAGATGCAGTAACAAGAAAAAAAAAAGACATAAAATAGGACAAAAACCCACAAAAGAATTTAATATTCTAATTCTTGCATATACTAATAAATGGCCAGGAGCACCTGGGTGGCTCAGTGGGTTAAAGCCTCTGCCTTCGGCTGGGATCATGAATTCAGGGTCCTGGGATCGAGCCCTGCATTGGGCTTTCTGCTCAGCAGGGAGCCTGCTTCCTCCTCTCTCTCTGCCTGCCTCTCTGCCTACTTATGATCTCTGTCTGTCAAATAAATAATAATAAATAAAATCTTTAAAAAATAAATGACCAAATGCTGGAAACTTGAAATAGCAGCAAAACAAAATGCAATATAAAAAAATAATAACTATCTCATTGGCTTCTTAGTGATTATCTTTACACACATTCTCATAGGATCATAGCTAAACATTAAAGAGCTTTCTGCTATTTTAAAAATCCAGGTTATGAAAAATAAAATAAAATAATACAATATAAATAAAAATCCAGATTATGGTTGTGCTTAAAAAATATGATCAGGCTAACTTTAGCTTTTCAATATATAGTGCCCATGGCATATGACATGGTTTCTGTTTTAAAAGAATACAAATGTAAGACTGGCACCGCAGGTAAAATGTTAAGAAAACATAATCTCTTGTTAAAAGAAGAATGACGGAGGCTAAGCACATCCATTCCATAAATAGAAAAATGAGCGACGTTTTTGAGATCGCATAGCTTTTTCTTCCTAATTAAAAGCATCACATATCAGAGTAAATTTTCTCAGGGCATGGAGATGTACATTCAGTGAGGTACCCAGAAAGTTTATACACAGAACACTTAGTCACAGACACTTTATTCAAGGATATGCATGGGGCTGTAGGATAAGGCAACTGAATGTCTACAGAATGTGCTCGTAAGAATAAAATTCCGTTTCTCTCACTGTAGGTGTTGCAGCACTAAATACCACTTACTCTTTAATGTTCCTTGGCTTTCTCTTGTCCACTAGGTAATGTGCTCTATTAAGAGATGGTCTCTTGTCATCTGCCTCCAAAATACTTAACACTATCTGCAGTGCAGGTGTTTAACATTCTAAGCCATTTCTAGCCAATAGTAGTAAAAAATAATGAGTGCTGTTTGACAAGCTTAAAAATTATCTTTTCAGAATGATTCCCTGAGGGCATATCTTTGTGTAATATGAAAGCAAAATTTAAAAATACTTTCGGTTACTTGGCATATTTTCTCCAAAAATAGATTTATGTTAGAATGAATCCTTATTTTTCTTTAAAAAAGCCTAAGCAATGTCTATATGCATTTTGGCTGATTCCAATATTGTAAATTGTGGAATAAATTTCAGGGCAGATCATGAAGAATAATAGCAACATCTAAATGAAGGATTGCTGATGAATCTTCTTATTTCTTTAACAAGATTGGAAATAAAACACCTTTTTTTCCTAAAAGTAATGTTAGATTGATTACGAATGGTTTATATATGAAGTGTTTCCTCCTGATCTAAGATACGTTGCTGAGTGCCTTTTCTTTCCCTCTATGTGTATTTGATCTCATTAGTAAGGCTTTACTAACAGGTCAGATAATATTCAAATTGAATAACTTCCTACTGGTTAAAATATTAATCTTTTCTGTACAGATGCCAACACCCAGTGTGTGTGTGTGCGTGCGTGTCCTATATGGTCAACTACTGTTCTTTATAATTTCCTTTCTTCCTAGGAGAGAAGGATAGAAATGACCCTGATTATTGCTAGTTCTAAATAGCATTTTGTGATACCGTTTATCAAGTTGACTGCTACATAGTAAAATTAGGTCTGCTAGCTAGTCTTACCTCTTTTTAATCCAAGTTACCTAGCAACTTGGGGGTAGGGTTTTGTTTTGATACAACAGATATTTCTTTAAAAATCCATGGTGTTGTAGAGATAATGACTCACTGTGACACTATTCCATGAATAGGACATGAGGCAGTTTGAGTTTAGAATGTCACAAAATGAAATTATTTTGAAACTTTAATACCTAGTCTTATTTGGTTAGATTCCACCTCAGACCTGTTTTTCTGTTAAATGTTATTTTATACGTCATGGAATTATAGTCAGTCTTACAGACACACACATATATACACACAAGCACGACTATGTTAGGACTCTTTCTTCAAAACTGTTGTTTAAAGAAGTAACTATGCTGTGTGTTTTCAAATTAGAGAACCACTTGGGGCTCCTGGACTGTTCAGCTGGTTACGTGTTACACTTTTGCTTTCAGCTCAGGTCATGGTATCATGGATGATGGGATTGAGCCCCATGTCACGCTATGTGCTCAGTGAGGAGTCTGCTTGAAGATTCTCTCTCTCTGCTCCTCCCCGACTCACTGGCACACATTCTCTCTCTCATTCTTCCTAAAACAGATGAATTAACCTTTTAAAAAAATATTTGATTTACTTATTTGAGATAGAGTGAGATCGAGAGAGAGAGAGAGTGTGCAGGAGCGGGCGTGGGGGGGGGGGCAAGGGGAGAAGCAGGCTCTCCATTGAACAGGGAGCCCTACACAAGGCTTGATCCCAGGACACTGAGATCATGACCTGAGCTGAAGGCAGACACTTAACTGACTGAGCCACTCAGGTACCCAAATGAATGAATCTTTAAAAAAAAAAATTAGAGAACCACTGAAGGATATCTTCCTGCTAGGGAGAAAAATCAAATCTAAAAATCTAAAAATCTAAAAATCAAATCTAAAAATAATTATCTAGAAGATAATAACTATATTTATTTGTAAATTTTTCCTTGTTGATTTTATTTTTATTTTATTTTTATTAATACATATTAAAGAATGGAGAATATCAGAAGATATCTACCTGATTAGGAAGATTGGAACCATTAGTAATCCAAATTTTTTATCTTATTTATAGCATTTTGGATAGCCTTATGAGCAAATGGTACTCAAAAATATATGCATAGTATTCACACGGGCAGCATTATAATAATTTAAAATTGCTGATTTCTGTTTTAAGTCTTCCAGTATATAATAAAGTACTGGCAGGTCAAAAGTTGTTTGTAAATGTAATTAGGATTTTCAATTTATGGTTATAGATGCAAAAGAAATCAAATCAGCCTCAAAACCTGACTTTGAGTGGCTTATTGCCTCTGTTTGTAATTCAGAAGTTCCCTCCATAACTGATTATCTGAAGGGATCTTCTTATTTTTTTGAGAGCTTATTTATTTGACAGAGAGAGATCACAAGTAGGCAGAGAGGCAGGCAGAGAGAGAGGGAAGCAGGTTCCCTGCTGAGCAGAGAGCCCGATGCGGGGCTTGATCCCAGGACCCTGAGATCATGACCTGAGCGGAAGGCAGAGGCTTTAACCCACTGAGCCACTCAGGCGCCCCTGAAGGGATCTTCTATGTGCAGAAGGCCCACCTTGATCAACCTATGTTGATCAACCATCATGCCTATGCTGATCAACCTGACAAGACCAACATTCCTTCCCCCACAGCAGTGGCCCTCAAGCGCTGCCTCTGCGCTGTGCGGCTCCACCAGGTGTGAAGGGTGATGCCATCATTACACTAAAGAACATTCTTCTGAATAGAATACTGTAGCACTCTGCTGAGATCCACAAAATGATAAATCTGAGACTGGTCTGAAAAAGTCAAAACATGGTCTGCCCCATGTTATATTAACGACATGCTTTTCAGGCTACGTGGTTTTGCACATTTCGGTGACACATCTCTTTGGATGTAGACCATAGCAATTGCAGGGCCAGATCCAGGTGTATTATATGACAAATCTGCCTTAAAATACTTCTGTAAGTGTATATGTATCACACATTTTTCATCTGTGTCTTTTCAGTAGTTGGTTAACAATTGAATGATCTTAAGCCAGAAGCTCACATTCCAGAAGGATTTACAAAAGGGCATCAGCAATCTTTATCTCAAACCGAGAAGAGATTTTACTAATTTGCATAATGGATGTTACAAATTATTCCCATAGGTTTACAGATCGACATTTGAAATGTAGAAATTGACTATAACCACTGACCTTTGCATGGAAAGGAGATGGCCAATGCTCTTTGGAATGTGTCTCTTCAACCAGGATTCGATCCAATTCTGCGTACAGATGCTTATTGGAGAATTCTGCTCCTGACTCTGGCTATGAATTCAGGGGTATTGTGCCTGAAGAATATTGATGGACCTGCCTGTAGTGAAACTTTCATTCTAGGCACTCTCAGACCACCTGGAAGGACAGAGAGTTGAGATTACAAAGCAGGTTATCTGACTGTTTCTGTACCTGCTTACTAATAGATATTTATATGTGCAGCAGCATTCTATCTGTGACCTGGTTCCATTCCACATAGCTAAAAAAAGGCGGGGGGTGGGGGAGAATGGAGAAACGGGGAGAATGCACACATGCTCCTTATCTCTTACTCTTCAAAGTTAATAATATTTTTGACAAGAATTCTAATAATCCTTACTGTTGAAAATGGCTCGGGTCAGTTTGCACAAGCATTGCTCAAAATCTCTTGGGAGCTGTGTTGCTGGATCTCACTGGCTCTACCAATTTTCTTATTCTCCTAAGATGAAATCTCTTGAAGGGGGTTCCACAGTACCCCCTGTAAATTAAAAAGAGTAGGCCCAGCCCGCAAATACACACCCTAGTGTATACTTGGTTATATCTGCATCTTTAATGGAACAAAACTTTATTTTATTTCCCAGTTCCTCTGTATACATTCAAATCATTTTTTAAAGATTTTATTTATTTATTTGACAGAGAGAAAGAGATTACAAGTAGGCAGAGAGGCAGGAAGGGGAGGGGGAAGCAGGCTCCCTGCTGAGCAGAGAGCCTGATGGGGGATGCGGGACTCGATCCCAGGACCCTGAGATCATGACCTGAGCTGAAGGCAGAGGCCTAACCCACTGAGCCACGCAGGCACCTCAGAAGTCATTTTTAAAAGGCTTTCTCCACAAGCATTGCACATTGGCCTAGGAGGACCAAACCCCTAACAGCAGACCCTGCCTAAGTACAAGGTAATATTACCAATTTTACCACCATATGAGAAAAATAGGTAAGCACTATGCTATCAGTTATATGTGATTTGCAGTTTAGTATATATTCAGTGTGAAACCAAGCTACACACAATTTGGGAGGATCATTAGTTTTTAAAGAGGACCTATGTTCAATCAGACTCCTGAGAAATGTTCCCAGTTAGTTGTCAGATTTGACACCTGAGGATCTAAGCAAATTTTAGTTAACAATTGAATTAAAAATAGCGCCTTTTTGGCACCTCTGCTTTTTAAGAAACATTTAACTTAATTATAAATAAATAGAACTTTTTTCCCCCTAAAATTTTATTTCCCTTTTGTGTATATGTGACTACTAGAGAATGCCCCTCCCTACTGCTTTTGCCGAGCTCTCTCTAGGGGTGTCAGATAGTACAGGATGTCAGTTAAATTTGACTTTCAGATGAACATCGTATAATATTATTGTAGTAAGTATGCCCTATGCAACACTTGAGACATATTTATAATAAGATAGTTGTTATGTATCAGAAATTCAAATCTAACTGCATTCTTATTTGTTAAATCTGATACCCCTAGTCTGTAAACAACCAATAATAACTATATGAGGAATAAAGTAGTAGTATGGAGCTGATCTATATCAGTACCAAGCTACCATATGTATATCATGCGCATTTGATATCTTAAATACATGAATATGTATATATCCTCAATGATAGTTTTGGGCAATTTAAGCGTAAAAATACCCTCACCAATGTGGAAGCAAGTGTCTTCTATATAAGACAGTGTGTAATTTGAGGACATGTTTCTCTTCCTGAATGATGACTATTGCCGCAGTTTTGAATAAAAATGGGACACAACTCCCTTACCTACTCCCACTTTCCCTACATCTCTTAGTTTAAGAATCCTTTCACTTCAAAAGCCAAAATAAAGCCAGAAAAATATCCTCCTCCTGGGCACAACTGTGAACCGAACTCTAAGCCCACTGATTTCGGAGGCTCAGCTTCCCATCCACTAGCACATCTTGGCTTTCAGTTTCTTTTCTCTTTCACTTCTCGTATACTGTATTTTATGTTCTCTGCTCTTAATCTTGTTAGCTGAGTTAGTTCACAAGATCTTTATTCTTCATTTTTCCTTTCTGAGTATTATCTGGGAGATTGCTGGTTCTAACCACAAACTTAGGCTGTTCATAAAATAAAATGCTCTCTATTTTTCTGGTGTCTCTACTCTCTTTCCTTTGCAAATGTGAGATATTCTATATTCCCATCAATCGTGTTAGGGACTAAAAAAGCCTCAGTGCACTTGTTTTAATATGTTGTATTCCAAGACCTTTCTCTAAGGAGCTCAGTGTACATTACAAACATTATCTAATTAGTTCTCACTGCATCTGTGTAAGGATTTATATCCTGCTCTTTTAGTTTCCAAGTGATAACACAGCTATAAGGTCACATAGCAAGTTTTGAAAACCTCTCATGTTCTTAAAGGAGCTCATAAAACTTCCCATCATTCCTCCCACCCTTCTTTCCAGACACACTTTTCTACTCACTTCTCCCCAGCTTCCCCCCGTTTATCATCCTTGTTCACGTCACCACATCGTTTCTCTTTTAAATCTATATCTATGTGATATTAAAGACAACTTAATTTTTAGATTCAAATGCCAGCTCCTCAGTTAACTGTGTTACAATGGACAAGCCAGTCACACTCTCTGAGCCTGGCTTTTTCAAATGTAGAAACTTCTTTTTTTCAGAGTTATAAGAATTTAAGGTAGTGAACATAAAACATTGGACACATTGCCCAGCATTTAGCAGACACTTCCTAGCCTTCATTCTTATTATTAGAATAAATAGATTGAGGAGAGAAAATAGTTCCTGAATAGAAGTACCTTGTGAAATTTTTTTAAAGGTTTTATTTATTTATTTGACAGACAGAGATCACAGTAGGCAGAAAGAGAGGGGGAAGCAGGCTCCCTGCTGAGCAGAGAACCCGATGTGGGGCTCGATTCCAGGACCCTGAGATCATGACCTGAGCCGAAGGCAGAGGCTTTAACCCACTGAGCCACCCAGCACCCCTTACGGAATTTTAACCTTGGACTCTCCTCAGTTACCTCCTTAATAAGACAGCATGTTTAATTTATTTATTTCTGAGACTTTGGAAGATAAAAATAATGACTTCTAGATGAATGATCTTATGTGTTAGGGCTTCCAGATTTTACCAGCACATTTTCTTTATGATTTATTTATTTGAGAGAGAGAGAGAGAGAGAGGAAGAGCATGAGCGGGAAGGGCAGAAGGAGAAGGAAAAGAAGAGGGAGAGAATCTCAGTCTCTGCTGAGCACGGTCTGATGCTGGGCTCCCTCCCACAGCCCTGAGATAACGACCTGAGGCAAAATCGAGAGCTGCTTGCTTAACCAACTGAGCTACCCAGGACCCCAGCTTTTACCAACACATTAAGTTTCCTTGTGTACGGGAAAGAACATGGCAGAGTCAAGACTTCTTCGTTTAAATATTCTATATGATTTTGGGTTCATCATTTTATCTCATTCAGTCCTAGTTTTCTGATCTATAAAATAACAGATAATAATCCATAACCTGCAGTTGTAAGGATTAAATGAGATAAAAGTTGAGGATATGCCCGGCATGTTGTGCTATATAGGGAGCAATAAACTATTAGTGAAAATATTAAGGGGAGAATATCTTTAATGGCAAGTTCTTTTTTTTTTTTTTTTAAAGATTTTATTTATTTATTTGACAGGCAGAGATCACAAGTAGGTGGAAAGGCAGGCAGAGAGAGAGGAGGAAGCAGGCTCCCCGCCGAGCAGAGACCCCGATGTGGGGCTCGATCCCAGGACCCTGGGATCATGACCTGAGCCGAAGGCAGAGGCTTTAACCCACTGAGCCACCCAGGCGCCCTAATGGCAAGTTCTTAAAAGCTCTTCATGATATACAGGCCTACTTATATTCCTGAGGGCACTAATGAGTAAACACGAAGGATATTTTTGTCTAAGACTTTGTAATCATATAATTTATGTATTTTTAAAATGATGATTATTTATTATATAAAGTTCACTTCTCTGGAAAATTTTAAGTTTCTAAAGTGGTATGTCTTAATTCCAACATAAATAAAGGGCAAAATGTTTCAAAGTTTCTCTGGTATGTTTAGTCGTTTGGAAATGAATCTGTGTGAGACCTAACATCATGTACCTGGTGCTAAGTTTAAATGCAGTAACATTAGTTACCTGTGCTGACTGCAGGGGGCCATTCTTCAGATCTCATTGCCCCTGTTTATTTTAGTATTTACTACAACACATTTAGAGTCCTCTAACCTATGTATTTCATATAAAGCCAGTGGATATCACTTTCATTTTGACCTGTCACCTTAGAATTTCCATTTCGGTTTTAAAAGTTAGAATTGGTTTTTATCACTTCTAAAGTATGACTTTAATATCTTACTCTGAATTTACAGTCCATGTTTTCATATTATATATGAGGATGTGATAAAAAAAAAACTTAAACAAAAACAAAAAGTTCCACTTTAATCTCAAACAAAACTGAAGGGATGGCATATTGTGTCCATTTTTACCTGATAAATTTTCATTATTAATTCTTCTTTATCTTTTAAAGTGACATATACAAACTAAATATTGAAATAAAAATAAACGGATTTAAACATTAAAGGACAGTGTACTTTTTTACATGTGCTCCTGAGCATTTATAAACATTCTAACCTCTCTGGACTGTTTTTAGTTGACATTTTATGCCTAAGAAAATTTTATTAAAGCTACATATTTTATATTTGAATAGCACCTGTTATGCATTGTATTGATTCAATGAAGTGGTTTTATAGCATAAGCATGAAAAATAAGAAAAACTTTAATTCAACTTAAATATGCACAATGTTGGTTTTTTTGGGGTTTTTTGGGGGTTTTTTTGCTCAATGTTTTTAATCACACCCTCTGATCCTATTGATAAACCTTAAACTCAACCATAACAGAGATGAGAAAATGGGCTAAATTCTGTCTACAGATATTCATACAAAACCCCTATTGAAACCAATTACAGTATTATTAGAGTTCTGTGTGATTTTCAGAAAGTAGAAATCAGCTTAAGTCTGTTTAAATATCTCCAATCTTAGCATGGAATGTGATAGGAAAATTTGTACCGTGGAAAGTAAAATAGAGAACTAGTCAAAACAGAAAATCTTTCTATCCTTCACTCTCTTCCATCTTCTTGTTCATTATCTTGTTGAATGTATAAATGACTTTCTCCTGCACTTAAATTAACTTCAGTTAGTAGTAAGTATCCTAATTATAAATTACTTCTTCTGGTTTTGAGCTCCTCTAAATAAAATATAACCTGCTGTAGGCCATAGGCAAACCATCTGTCAACCAGATGATACAGTAAGAAATGGGAAGTATGTCACTCTCCGTGGGCCTCTTCTCACATGGTATATTAGTAAACCAATGTCTCTGATTTCTCTAGCTTAGCAATTTCCTTACAATCATCATAGAACTAAAACTTAAAGGGATTCACGGAGACAGAGATGCTTCACCAGATCTCCCCTCCAGGACTGAGTCATGTGCTTTCTGAGTTGGTGGGAAACCCACATAGTTGTGTTACTTCCCTTTCTGGGTTGAGAGAAGAGTCTGGCTCCATGAAGAGTGTGACACCTTCCTGGGGGCAGCTCATATCGATGATCACCTGATAAAGGAAGTACAAAGCCTGATCCCCATACCCCAAGTTGAGGCAACACTAGTTCCAGAACTCACCATGAAATTGTCTGAGCCATCTATTGAAATACTTCAACCTTCAACATCTCCTTCTGCTTAATCTTGCTCCCTCTTACTTTATTTTAGGTATAGATCCTGAATGCATTCTCAACTAATTTTTCTGCATGCAATTCAATAAACTTCCTGTCTCTTTGCCTTTAGGATGTTTAGACAATGGCAGGGTAGTGAGTACCTCTGTGACAACCTGGGTAGGCACCAATGACACACATCCATTCTTTCACTGTGGTATTACCTAGAATATATTCTTGGAACTGGTTGATTGGTTAGTATACCTATGGAAATGGGATTGTATCAGGTTCAAATGACTATTCTTTCTAGTCATCAAATCTAGGTGAGATTTTCCAGTGTGGCCTCTTCCCAATAATAATTCTTTAAAAGCTCTATAAAGTAGAATACTTGGCCTTGTCAACAGAAGCAATCAATCAGTGAATCCAGGCATTTTTCTTAAACATTCATTGGGAATAACTCATTTATTTATATCAGATATATACTATTTCTATCTCCAGTTAACAAATGAGGAAACCCAAACACTGATTCCTTTAATTTTCCCAAGATCACACAGGTAGAATGTGGAGGGCCTGAGATTCGCACTACAATTCTTGTCATGCAAGATTCAGGAAAGAAAGAGGAGAAAAAGAGGTTTTCGAGATTACTAGGAGAAAAACTAAGGATGTTGAATCATGTAAAGTATATTCAAGCAACAGTATATTCAGTGGTTCCATAGAGTATATGTTTGGAAATGTATGTTGGTAGCAAAAAACCAGGCCAAGGCATCTGTTTGTTACCTTATGTAAGTACAGTCAACAACCAAATTGTTTTGAGGAGGAAACTGAGAGGGTAACCAGGATGTGTAAGCAAAGAACATTTCACTTTTTTCATAGACATTATTTCAGAAATTGCCTTCACCTAGAAACCTTTTGACATCTAAAAAGTTTGGTTGCATTGTTTTAACTCTCTTTCTTCTGTCTTTGAAGTTTTGGGTTTGATGAAAACTCTTCTTTGAATAGGACAAAGGTGACTCATTTGAGCCTTTTCTTTGTAATTGATTATGGAGTATTGATTAATGGAGGCAAATATAAATTTTAGAATTGGAGAAATCAGAGCTATTCTGGGTTAAATAGTTCATTTGGTTATTTATTTTTTTAATACAGGCACTGAGCTATATATTATCTGAATAAAAGCTAGCATGACCGTAGCTGTTCATCTAGAGCAAAGGATTATCTAAGAATGAGTGCCCTCTTGAAAAGAGTCAAGACAAGAAACTGAATATTAAACATTTAGCAAAGAAATGTGCTCAAGGAAAAGAAGTCCACAGATTATTATTAAATTAGATCTTTCAGTTTTCTCTGACAGAAATTTGTTATGGATGACAAAAACAAATGCAGTTTTGCAATAAAAATCTGGGTGTATTATTGGTCTAACTCAAAAGAAACTCATGACAACCTTGTGAATATAAATTAAAATGAAATATAAATAATTTTTAATCAAATAGAATCTGTTATTTTACCACTTTTTCTAATTACCCACTTTAATGATTTTACTGAGTTTTCCTTTCCATCTGAAAATCACAATCTTCAAAGAAATTGATTCTAAGAATTAAACTCACAAACAGGAACACTTGGGTGGCTCAGTCAGTTAAGCAGTTGTGTTTGGCTCTGGTCATGGTCCTCCTCACGTTGGGCTCCCTGCTTGGCCAGGAGTCTGGTTCTCCCTTCCCTCTGCCCCTCTCTCCGCTTGTGCACAAGCATATGTGCACTCTCTCTCTCTCTCAATTAAATATATAAAATACTAAAATAAACTAAGATAAACTCACAAATAAACTAATAATTAAAAATCATGAGAAAAACCCATCTGTGGTAAAAGATGAGTAAGAATTGATGAATTCTGCCCCTAAACACACTTATTCCCTTTAATTATGGAATGTTATTGCACAAATGTGCAATTTTTCTTTGCTTGAAGTATGAAACACACAATAATCCACTTTATTATTGGAACATTCTTCTAAAGCAAAGGATTTTTAAGATAAGTCCTAAATATTGATTTAAATACTAGAGCTGGATGCTTAGATTTATACTAAATTCTGTCAGTTTTCACTAATGAATGTGACATGACTTTCTGTTAATTATGATAATGATCTTCTTTCAATATACTATGGAATAATAAAGCTATTTCACTTTTGACATATGAAAATTCCTGACTCTTTCCATCTATTTCTGACCCTTCTAACTTGATTTTATCCGTCACTATGTTTTGATTATTTATCCTATCACTGCAATGTTCTCACATCCATTTTTTCTTATAGCAGCTTAAAATATATGTACAAAAAACTTATCTCTGGTTTTTGTTTTGTTAGTCTTCAGAAGTTCCTTTTTAATTGATTCTATATCATTTTCCAACTTGAAATACTCCTCGTTAATCTCCTTCTACACTAGAATTGTTTCTTGTGTTTCCCTCTTTGCTTTCCAAACTCAGTTAAATATACTGCTTCTTACTCTTACTTGTTCCTTTTTCAAATTCTCAGACCACATATTTTCCTAGGGTGTCTAAACCAACCTCCTGACTCAATTTCCACAGCAAGACTCATTTATGCATTCCTCAGAGAGAGGAGGAATAGAAAATAATGACGCTAGTAATGGAAACTTCCCCACAATTTAGAGGGAGAATTTCATGGGATTACATCATATTATTAAACTCAGCATTTACTAAATACCTGTTATGTGGAAAACAGAGTATACGATCAAGATAAATGCTATCAAAACTTGGGAATCGGCTACTATCTTCTCATCTTAGTTTTAAAGCAGAGTAGTTAGATTTAGCGCTACTGTAGTTTATTTTAAAAATGTTAAAATTGAGTGATTATTAGTAAGCAAGCAGTCCTACTACTGAGTTCTTTTTTTTTTTTTTCCCCTTTATGATCACATGCTAAAGCATCCATTGGGGGTAATTTGACTGAAGATATATGGAAATACTGCTGCCATCCATGAAATAAACTTTTACCCTGTAAAAGTTAACACACTGGGGAAACCGTGGTCTCACTGGCACAAGTATTCAATGCTGTCAAAACTTGAATATTGACATAAAATTTAATAATTTCACTTTGATTTGAAATACTTCAAATCGTATTTTAGAAATGTGCTAACTTTTATTCAATAAGGACAGCTTTATATGTAATAATAATGCCAATAATATATTCAAATGGGGCTAGCTTCACTGTTTACTAATTTCAAGCTGATGGATTTTCTTGTCAATTTAAAGTTCACGTGAATTTCTAAAGAAGGTCATGTGTTATTTGACAAAATCTGCTCAAATAAAAACAGTACTTTTTGGCTTTTCTTAAATTTAAAATTTATATTATGTAATTTATTGCAAGTTTGATACTAAGACCATCATTTTGGAGTGTTTTTATCAAACTCAGAAAATTTTAGTTATGGAACAACAAAATCCAAACAATTAAAGATTTTTCAATGTATGGGGCACCTGGGTGTCTCAGTAGGTTAAAGCCTCTACCTTCGGCTCAGGTCATGATCCTGGGTCCTGGGATTGAGCCCTGCATCGGGCTCTCTGCTTAGTGGGGAGCCTGCTTCCCCCTCTCTCTCTGCCTGATTCTCTGCCTACTTGTGATCTCTGTTTGTCAAATAAATAAATAAAATCATAAAAAAATGAACAAGAGATGTATTCCTTTGAAGATATTGCAATAAGCATTTAAAACTAAACATCTTCACAAATAAAGTCATTCAAACAGAGCCCATAACATGTGAATGTGAGCAAGCCAGTTTATGATGGTTTATATTTATGAGAATTTTCTATGAGGATGTTTTGTAAGGTCTTTTTACATAAATTAATCTATTTCATCCATACAGTAACTAAGTGGGTTAGGTGCTATAATTATCTCCATTTTATAGTTGAGGAAACTGAGACACAGAAAACTAAAGTTACGTGCTCAAAGTCACATATCTACAGAAAGTGAGAGATCCAGAAACTGACTGTATAGACATGTGGATATACAGATTTCTGAATTATTACCTTCTAGTCTTGATGCTGCCCACTTTACATTTTAGTGGACTCATTCCTGCATATGATTATATTGTATTTGGAAGGAATTTAGACCTTGACATTTATTTATTTATTTTTTATTTTGAAGATTGTATTTATTTATTTGACAGAGATCGCAAGTAGGCAGAGAGGCAGGCAGAGGGAGAAGGGGAAGCAGGCCCCCTGCTGAGCTGAAAGCCCGATACGGGACTTGATCCCAGGACCCTGAGATCATGAGCTGAGACAAAGGCAGTGGCTTAACCCACTGAGCCACCCAGGTGCCCCTAGACCTTGCCATTTAAAGACGGAATTGGCTATAGTTGTCTAATATAATCATGAACATAATACTCCATGCTACTGAGAGTAGGGAGCCTGACATATGCAGGTCATGAAAGTAAATTAATTGACTTAAAGTATTGTAATGGAAACTGTGCAAATAAAAGATATCCAATTCAGAGTTCCATTTACACAAGCAAAGAAGAAATCCTTGTATAATTCATGATTCCCAGTTAAACAGATGTGGGAATAATTCCCTTTATAATTGGCCTTGCTTTAATAATCAGAGAACTTGAGGAACCATTCAATACCCAATGAATCTTGCTATTTAGGGTTAAGCATTGTTTCACTTACTGGGTAAAATAGTTATTTCACAAAAGAATCTCATTCTGTAGTGGGGAACCCACATGCCTAACCAATAAAATTGTATCACCTTACAAACAGTTTCTGCAATAAAATGCACTAGTACTAAGAAGATACAAATATGATTTGTATGATCTGGCTAGATCAGTCTGGATGGTTTTATTCTTTCCTTCCACAAATAATATTGAAGATCCACTTACACAATATAACATGTTTTTGCCTGTTGGGGTGCAAAGATAAACAAGGCTAGTTTCCTGTACTTTAATAGTTTATGTTCCAGAAGTCAAGGGGGACAGGTCCTTAGAAATAGAAATGAGTGCTATAATTGAAGGTCATATAAATGCTTTTGGGGAAAAACATGAGTATTAAAGTAGGAGTTTGACAAAATAATGTGTGGGGTAATAGAAAAAGGACAAATTGAAAAAAAAAAAGTATGAGGGAGTACAATTCACAAGATTCGTTTCCAGTAGAGCCTGTATGGATAGACAAGGAGAAAACTGTGGACATCAGCCGGGCCCAATCAGGAAGGCTAGTAAAACAATTATTAAGAAATTTGGACTTTTTCCTCGGGTTATTGATTTTTCTTTATGCCATTAAGTCTGAAACCTCCATTTGCATAAAAAGCAAATATTTGGATTCATTGGCTTCAAATTATACCTTTGAGAAAAATTTTCCAAGAGACGTGTAGAACTGCAGTTAGATTATAGTGCAAGCCAAGATAATAAAACAGCAGGATCAAAAACATGGAACCATTTTTGAAATAATCAATATGATTAAAATTTTAGTGTCTGTTGGATGAGCTGGTAAAGGGGAGAGCAAAGAAAAATGAAAAATTTATTTTTAGTCACTTCCTCACCATACTGTTCTGCACTGCATGTGGTTGTGTTGATTTTCCTACTGGTTTGTATGCATAACTAGAAGAGGGTAAGTCACAGCTTCTGACCTACTGTGTGACCCATGTAAGAGACTATGTTATGTGAACAAACTGTTTTGTGGCAATAGGTAAATGGCAGCCTAGGGGTAAATCACACTTTCTTACCTATCGTATGACCCTAATTAGACACTACTTTATGTGAAAGGTGTGCTCTGTGGCATCTGATGAATTTTATTAAACTTTTGTATAGAAAGAACAAAATTACATTTCCTCCCATATTCTTGGCCTTGAGATTTGACAAAAAACTTTGAAACATATTTGTAATCTTTTGCCACATATTAACACAATTACAATAAGTCTATAGCTGCTGAATTTGAAGTGTATTTCCAAATGTTATTATGGAGCACTAGGTTAGGATCACAGTTGAATACTATTATTAGCAATGCCATTAATGTAGATTAGACATTCAATTTAATCTGCAGTTTATAGAAAAAATATCCCAATATTCTGCTCTCCGTTCACTTCTTCTTTTGTTTGTACTGCATCCTATTTATCTTTACGTCCATCTGAAAAGACATTTGCTAGTCAAAGAATATGTCCAAGATCAAGAGTGGGAAAGATGTGAATGAAATAAACAACAAAAACAAAACAAAAGTACATTAACTGCTTTGCTCAATTTATTTAGTGAGAGAGTTTAAATGTCCTCCAGGGTCCTGGGACCCCAGGATCCCAGGTCTTGCTCTAGTAATCGGTTGTGATTTGTATAATTTATATTTTCTCTTGTTTCTTGTTTCTGTGCATGCTACAATCATCCATACATGGATTAAACAAAGAGAAAAAGCCCAAGCCTTCAGCTTTAAAAATAATAATAATAATAATAATAATAATAATAAAATAAGTTTGTACCATGGAGAAAAGGTTGAACTGGAGGTCTGGCCAATAACTGAACTTTTCAGTTAAATTGATTCCTGTTTTCTTTCTTTATTTCCATATGTTTGGTTTGCATTAAAATTTGACATTTTAATCATGCTGTGAGTGAACTCTAAATGAAATCTGTTACCAATGTATATAAGTGATAAGAGATGTAAAAAATATCACATTTTTTTCTTTTCAAATTTCAAACATCTATTAGACAGTATTTCCTGAATTTATAATTGTTTAAATGCATTTAATTGGAATCATATGTAATTTAAAATTGTTTCAGCACTTCTGTGTGATAACAGTTTTAAATAATATACTTGTTTGGTTTTTATGTTTAATTTTTGTTATTGAGTACATTCTAGTTGGGAAATAATGTTGCTTATTACATTACCAAAACTGAATGACACGAAACAATTTCCATCAGTCAGCATATGCTCTCATCAGCAAGGAATTTAAGTGTTCATTATCACAACCGGAGTAAATGCCTTGGATTTTTTTCTCCCACTGCTGAATAATGTGTAGCTATGTTCTAGCTAAATTTGACTCATTATTCCTTCCTGTTGCCGGGACCTTCCTTACATCTTCATTCATGCTAGTTTTCTGACTGCCATGTTTTTTTTTTTTCCCACTTCAGTTCCTTCTTTTTAACATGTTTCAGCATCTGAACCAGATTTTATTTTAATTTTTTTAAAGATTTTATTTATTTATTTGACAGAGAAAGATCACAAGTAGGCAGAGAGGCAGGCAGAGAGAGAGGGGGAAGCAGGCTCTCTGCTGAGCAGAGAGTCTGATGCGGGGCTCAATCCCAGGAACATGACCTGAACAGAAGGCAGAGGCTTAACCCACTCAGCCACCCAGGCGCCCCCTGATCCAGATTTTAAAATGATTATAGACCCTTAACCAAAATTGTCCTCTTTCTTCTTAAACCACTGTAATATGATACATATTTAAATCATATAATATTATAATGGTAAGATTGTTTATATGCATACCTGTTTGGAGCTTTGTCATTGTCAGTCTCTTCTAATAGTCTGTAAGCTATGCAATGATGGTAACAACATGTTACTCTTCTTTTAATGACTTTAACAATTAGCACAGTGGGAGGTGGAGGACTCCCTAAATAAATAATGAAATTGAATTATTCTTCCCTGAAATTTTGTAGCTTTTAAATTTTTTTTCTGTTCTGAATCTCTTCTACTCTCATTAAATGTATTATTTACTGCTTATTTAACTAATTTTATATATTGTTATTAGTATAGTTTAGTTAATATTAGTATTAACTAATTATTAATAACTAATAATATTAAATATTGGTTTATATATTATTATCAGTTTCCTAAATCTGAGAATATATCATATATTTTGGACCCACTCGGATGCATGACACATTATCGAGCACATAATAGTTGCTCAGTAAAATACTGTGGCTTAATGGATTGAATTTCTTTGATGATTTTGATTTTATTTAGAACTTAAGGAACCCATTTGATGCAGAATCAAAGTTCCCTTTGGTGTTTTTAAGAGAATGCAATCGTGTTCAGATTACAGGACTTCAAAGAACCTACAGTAGAATAGTTAAAGGTAAAACAAAATAACAAATATGAGTTGTGAAAATACTATGACCAAATAAACAATGCATTTATTTTAGTAGGGGTTAAATACCAAGCCTTACGATATTTTATTGAAGGTATTTATAGTGAAATGTTGTGTAACAAAGAGTCAGAGTAAGTGTGCATCATCCAAACGCAAACGACCAACGCAAAATGCTAAATTGCTAACATTCCTCTAATGGATTTTGAGTCATGTGTGCCAAAATATTACTCATTTGGTAGACTACTGACAGGTTTTCTTTTTCTTTCTCTTTCCTTTTCTTTCTTCCTTCCTTTCGTTTTTGTTTTTACTTTGGTAAACTAGAGTGAAAGAGACAATAACATTAATTTTCTTGTGAGATCCAGGAAGCCCAGACTGAATCTAAATAGCTTCTGGAAGCTTCAGGTTCATATCTTTTGCCCTGTGTTGAGCAGTTGATTTCTTTGTGTTTAAGCAAGGTGTTTATGACCTAAGGCTTACTGGCCTCAAAGCAGCAGACCTTTGATTCTTTTTTAACCTGCCGTGGTCTCACTTCCAGAACATCATGACTTCAGTCACCAGCGGGCTTGCTTTAAGACTACAATGAGCCCAACTTTCTGCTCAAAAAATGTGTGAAAACGTCTGGCTGAGCCTTGAGACATTTTTGCTCATCCTCATATGAGAGAAAAGGCACCAAGCCACTCTGCATTTGCATAAATCTGTCAATTATCTAGGTTCTGGCACTAAATTCATGTCACTTAAGGGGGAAAATATGCGGAAAGATTGCAGTTCCAGCACAGAAATTGCTATTTTTTGTTTGTTTTGTTTGCTTATTTTTTTGTTTTGTTTTGTTTTGTGTATTTGTTTGCTTTTTAGCTTGGTTTGGTATTTCATGTATAAAGTTTGCAGTTTGACCCCTTAAAATGGACAGGGGAAAAAATAAAAATAATTCATAGAATGTTCATACTAAAGAAAGCTTTTTATGGATAAATTATTATCTCTTAGACACATGAGTAATAAAAAAGTTTAATTTCTGAAATATGAATATCTGAACTTTTATAGTGAATGAAAACTGATGACTTGGTACTCTAGCCTTTGGTGGCAACTGTCATTTTATTTTTTTTATTTTTTATTTTTTTTTTAAGATTTTTATTTATTTATTTGACAGACAGAGGTCACAAGTAGGCAGAGAGGCAGGCAGAGGGAGAGGAGGAAGCAGGCTCCCTGCCAAGCAGAGAGCCCGATGCAGGACTCGATCCCAGGACCCTGGGATCATGACCCGAGCCGAAAGCAGAGGCTTTAACCCACTGAGCCACCCAGGTTCCCTGGCAACTGTCATTTTAAAGTGGCTGAAGGGTGATTTTGCTAATTTAAGTAGAAAATGACTATGTATGGAAGTCTGAGTGGTACAGTTGGTTAAGCCTCTTACTCTTGGTTTAGGCTCATGTTGTGATCTCTGGGTCCCGAAGTTGAGCCCTCATAGGCTCCATGCCCAATGAGGAATCTGCTTGAATTTCTCTCTCCCTCTCCTCTGCCCCTTCTGCTCATGCTCTCTCTCTCTCTCTCTCTCTCTCTCAAATAAATAAGTGTTTAAAAAAAAAGAAAGAAAGAAAGAAAATGACTATGTAGGTGAAGGATCAGGGAGGAAGATAGGGACGCTAGAGTGGAGGAAATCAGAGCAGATATGTTCTCCTATGAGAAATGGTGCATGGGATGCTATTATTGACACTATTTGTAAAAGTGAAGGTGATCACTTTCTAATTTAATCGCATGCTTGAAGTACTTAACCTGACCGCTAACAAGTGTCCATAGTATGGAAGATCTCAACGCTTGATTGCTAGAGAACATTTCACTTCATTATCTCTACACCCAGTTATGTACCTATATTTCAAATTCAGAGTTCAGTACTTTTAAGAAAGTGCTGTTGCTGAGAGTGTTGAAAGATTCAGGCAGACCATGTTGCCTAAATAAAGAGAAAAAGAAATGTTTCTAAGACATTGTATGAAATACAGTTAGCATGTAATGGTCAAAGTAGGCTTTTCAAAGCTTTTTTTTTTTTTTTTTAAGGTTTATTTATTCATTTTAGAGAGGGAAAGCAGGAGCCAGAGAGACAGAGGGAGGGAGAGAGAGAGAGAGAGAGAGGGAGAATCTCAAGCAGACTCCACTCTGAGCACAGAGCCAGGAGAAGGACTCGATCACAGTAACCCTGAGATCATGACCTGAGACAAAGTCCGCTGACCCACCCAGGCAACGTTCAAAGCTTTTAGCTGCAAATCAAACTTCCCTAAAGAGAAAGCTTGCAGATTACTCAGTATTAATCTTGGAAAAATATATTCCCAATGCTGAAAGTTAAGACATTTTTCTGCAAACTGCTTACCTGATTTTATCAAATTCATTTAAGTTGCTAGACTTGTTGATGATTCATCCTTGGGTGTTTGTTCTTAGTAAAGCTTCTAACCTGATGTGAATTTCAAAAGTAATTATAAAAGTAACTGCGTAATACTAAACTCTCAAGTTGTTTACTTAAGCACGCTTCATTAAAAATGGTACAAAGTAAAATTTAATTCAAAATTAGGTACTCTTTACCACCCAACACATTGGGGAAGTTAAAGCAAATATGTCAAATCCTTTAAACTTCTACTTCTATTTTTATAAGCCATTCTAGACTCAAACACACTTTTTAAAATTTTCCATTATCTACTTTGGAGTTTATTCATGCTTTTGATCATTTCAATTAAATCCAGTAAGTGAGAAAGATTATTATCACCACATAATGATTTAAAAATTAAAAGTAAATGTTAAAAATACTGAATGAAATTAAGTTATATATATGAACTTTATAAATGGATTTTAAAAATAGTTGTTGGGGTGCCTGGGTGGTGCAGTCATTTAAGCCCCTGAGTCTTGGTTTTGGCTCAGGTCATGATCTCAGGGTTGTGAGATCAAGCCCTATGTTGGGCTCCACACTCGTTCTACTTAAGTTTCTCTTTCTCTCTCCCCCTGACCCTCTGCCTGCACTCTCTCTCTAAAATAGTTAAATAGATCTTTTAAAAAATTAAAAAAGAAACAAAAATAATTGTTGATTCACATGCAGTTGTAAGAAATAATACAGAGAGAATTAATCCACACTTTACCCGGGTACCCACAGTGATAACTTCTTATAAAACTATAATACAACATCATACTCTCTATATTGGCTGTGATACAGTCAATGTACATGGAATTTACATTACCATTGAATCCCTCATGTTGCCTGGTTAGAGCCATACCTATTGCCCACGCCCATATTGTGAACAATTAATCTGTCCTTGGCTTCTATAATTTTGTCATTTCAAAGATGAACAGGTAATGTGTCAGGTGCTTGAAAATAATGCATATTCTGCTGCTTTGGATAGAAATATTATATAAATGCCAGTTACATACTGTGGGCTGGTAGTGTTGTTTAGATCTTCTGTATCTGTGTTGATTTTCTGTCTAGCTGTTCAATCAGTTGTTAAGAGAGGAATGTTGAAATTTCCAAATGTAGTTGTTGGTTATTCTGTTTCTCCTTTCAAATCTGTGAGTTTATACTTCATGTATTATGTAGCTCTGTTGCATGCTACATGCATATTTAGAATTGCTGTACTTTTGGTGAATTGGCAAATTTTATTATAAAGAATCCTTATCTGTCTCTGGTAATATTCTCTGTCCTGAGATTTATATACTATATAAATGTGTATAGATGTATACATATACACACATACATGTATATATGCATATATATGCACAAGTGTGAATACATACATATATATGTATATACAAGTATATATATATTGATACTAATATAGCCATTTATCATTCCTTTTACATTTGAAGAGCTTCTTTTGGCCATTCTATTTTTAAGTAATTTCTACCCCCACCATGGGACTCAAGCTCACAACCCCGAGATCAAGGGTCATATGCTCTATCAACTGAGCCAGGCAGGAAGCCCAAGATTCTCTTTTATCATTCCTTTTACATTTGAAGAGCTTCTTTTGGCCATTCTTTTAGGGAAGCAGACTAACAACAAAATCTCTTGCTTTTCCATCTTTTGAGAATGTCTTTCTTTCCCCCTCCATTTCTGAAGAATAATTTTGTTAAGTATAGATTTCTGGATTTACTATACTATTTCAACACCTAAAAAATATGCTACTTCTCTGGCCTTCATGGTATCTGATGAAAAATTCGTTTGAATTGTTTTTCCCCTTATAGGTAAGATATATTTTTTCTCACACTGATTTTGGGGTTTTTTTCCCCTTTCTTTTATTTATAACAGCTTTTGCTATAATGTTTTTTCTTGTGGACATATTTGAATTTATTCTATTGGGATTAGTCAGCTTCTTGAATCTCTAGGTTTATATTTTTTGCTAAGTTTAAGAAGGTTTCAGTCATTATTTTTTAAACACTTCTTTAAGTTTGTCCTCATTCTACTTTCTTCTGAAATGATGATTTAAAAAAAAAAAGAAAGAAAGAAAAAGAAAAGTTGGATTTTTATTGTAGTCCTTCAGGTCCTTGAGAGTCTTTCCTTCCTCCTTCCCTTTCTTCCTCCTTCTCTTTCTTCCTCCCTCCCTCCCATTCTTTCATTCTTTTGTTCTTTCTCAATATACTTTCTCTCTGTCCAGATTAGGAAATTTCTACTTTTCTATATTCAAGTTCATGGATTCTTTCTTCTTTCCCCTTCATTCTGCTGTTGATCTCATCCATTGAGTTCTGTTTTCTTTTAATTTGTTATTGTTTATTTTAGTTCTGAAATTTCCATTTGATTTATCTTGGTGGATGTAGGGTTCTAGGTTCCCCACTAGGGTTCTAGGTTCCTCACTAAGCTTCTGCTACCACTTGAGGTGGGTAAAAACTTCTTATACTGCTGTGTAGGGATGAGATTTCAGAATGTCCACTAAGTGTCCAATGATAGGATCCTGGCTGTGAATAGTAGGAGGCCTAGTTACTGTTCTCCAGACCTGCACTCATACCATGGGCAGGGGCATTAACTCTAGGTGGTGGTGAAACTCTCCACTCTTTACTAGGTTTCCAGTGATACTAATCCATTGGTGAATGGGATGGTCACTTTGTTACTTCCTGGTAAGACTGGAAGTTTAGGGTTCCATGTGATTTCTACCACACAAGTTGATGGGGTGCTTCATTTCAATATAGTGAGTGTGGCACTCTATATTCCACATTCAGTCTTTGCTGGTGTGAGTGGGAAAGGGGCCACAAGTGTGTGTGTGTGTGTGTGTGTGAGAGAGAGAGAGAGAGAGAGAGACAGAGTTTACTCACATAAACTATCAGTAGTTGTAATGTTTTCTCTTTTGTTAGGCTGCCCATTCCTGGCCTTTTGGGGATTTTTGTCTGGGGTCGTTACCATTTCAAACTTGTTTTCTTCAATTTCAAGTCCAGAATATATGAAATAAAATAAATAACCAGAGAGCTTACTCACCTTGTTTTCCTTAGTTCCCAAAGTTTCTACCCTGCCTGCCTTTTTCTTCCCACCTTTCAAAGTCTACTTATGTTTGTTTTACTTATAATATCTAGGGGTTTTAATTATAGGTAGCTAAAAAGAGAGGGAAATGTACATTTACTTCATCTTCCTAAAAGCAGAAGTTTTATTGAAATATTCCCTTTTTGTTTATTTGTTTATAATTTTTTGAAACTTAACAACAGTCATGGCAATTCCCTAGAAAATACAAAAGATACTCAAATACACAAAATAAAATTCAACAGAGTCAAAGACACTTTCCAATTCATCCAATGGACTTCTTTTTCAGATAAAAACTTCCATTTTAAAAATTTTATCCTTATTTAAAAAAATTTTACTAACAAGAGCAAATATTCTTTAGTGTTAACTCTGTACTAGTCATTATATTAATGTCTTACTGCTATATCATTATATCATTAAAATAAAATCTTTAACTACTATTTTCTTTTTTAGAAATAAAAAACTTGAGACTTACAG
Source organism: Martes martes (assembly GCF_963455335.1). NCBI lineage: Eukaryota > Metazoa > Chordata > Mammalia > Carnivora > Mustelidae > Martes > Martes martes. Next base: position 191,643,271 of record NC_137889.1, read on the forward strand.
CTTGTCTAAGAACTGATAGTGATTAAGGACGTCATAGTATCATATCATAATCAAGTTATACTAACTAACTAGCATATCATCATAACCGTGACATTGTAGAGTCCTGAGGAACCTTTTCCACCTTTGTCTATTACAGAATACAGTGTGTATGCTGCCTCCTGGAGGAACATAACACCAAAGCCTTCTTGCACATTTATTAGGTGAGCCGAAAGTACTCTAGATTCACTCTTGACAAATTTAATTATATAGTAAACAGCACTCTTTTATGTTTAAACTCTTTATACTCTTTGTATAAGGTAGAACAAATGCTAAGATATTTAAAGGCAGTTATTTTTAAGTTACATAAGATAAGGTATGGATTATGGTATTGGTTTTCTTTGAAAAGAAGGAACATTAAAATTAGTATTAGAAGAAATAAAGATATGGTAACATGACTATTACCTTTGAATACATTATCTCTGCTTATTACCATAAGTAATGCATTTTGCATCTTTCATCATACTCAGTTTGTGACATTCTAATAAAGTAGTTAGAATCCATTGGAAGAAAAGTATAATAGTCATCTAAGTTCTAGTTATAATAATTTGAGATGTTGCAAGCTCCTTCCACTTAATACATTTTAAATATTTGAACAATATTAAAACAGCTTGAAATCCCTTATGTAACAGTGGAGTTGGCAGAACAATTTAATAGAAAGAAGTATCATTCAAGGAGCAGTGTCTTAAGAACCATACAGATCTGAGTTTGAGAACTAGCTCTATGATCCTACTGGTTAAATGAGTTAGGGCAGATTATTAAAAAAGCTAACAAAACAAAACAAAAAACCTCTAAATCTCAATTCTAATATTAATTCTTAGTTTTTATACCACAGATTTCTCCTAAGGATTAAAATTATGTGGCATTGCCTGCTACATACAGTTCATGGAATATATAAACTCAATAAGTCATACTCAGTAGTAGCATAGTAAGAATATAAACTGGAACATTAACTTACAACTATAAATTAAAACACTCAGGCTTGTGTATTAAAGATAGTTTATCTTTTATTCTCCATGGGGAAGGGGGCATTTTTTTTATCTACTCCATTGAAATACAATAACAAATTACTAAGAAGTCAGTGCATAATGTCCAGAAAGCACCCCTGTTTTGCTGAACTGAAAATTTTAACGTTTCACAAGAAGGATAGAGTTCCTAGGGATCCTTATTTTAAGAAACATGATCTGTATAAGTGATTCTTAACTCAGCTTTATATTGTAATTCAGATTTCTGGGTCTCACCACTGTAGATTTTGTATTAATTGATCTAGTGTACAGTAATGGCATTATAATTTTTAAAATATTCTCATACATTTATAATATGCTACCCACATTGAGAGTCACTAGTCTAGATTCCTACTTCTCCAACTTCAAAAGGCATACGTATCACTTGGGGGTTCTTGTCAACATGTACAATCTGATTCAACAGGTTTGAAGATGTGACCTAAGACTCTTCATTTTTATCTGGCTCCTGGATTTTTGGATACTATGGATTTAGGCTATTTTAGCCATTGATTATCATTAATTGTTCAAATTTTGTTCCAGAATTTGAAATATTATACATATTTTACACAGAGGGGGAAAAATGACTAAATTTGAAGACAGGTTGAAACAAATGAACCTAACTCTACTCCATGTTGTTTACACAGCCAAATAGCAAAAAACATTATTTCAAGTGATTTTTGTCACAGTACTCTCACTGTACATCTTTGGTGGGATTACTCTAAGGGCAATGTAACTGCAAAGCAATTCTAAACTTCACTCAGCAGTTATATTGTTAGTGATAAGTCATCCAGAAACTATATTAGCAATATTGTAGGAAGAACAAATAATTATGTGAATATTGCTAGAAAATTTTTAGTGTATACAAAAAAAAGTAGAAAATGAAAGACATTGTTGAATAACTTTTAACACTGTAATACATTTTTTAAAGATTTATTTATTTATTTGAGAGAGAGAGTGCCAGTGAGTAGGGGGAGAGGGGCAGGGAGAGCAGGAGAGAATCTCAAGCAGACTCCCTGCTGAGCAGAACCCAGCAAGGGTCTTGAATTCAAGACCCTGAGATCATGACCTGAGTCAAAACCAAGAGCCTGCTTAACCAGCTACATCACCCAGGCACCTCTTAACATTGTAATATTAAATCTGAATCAGAAATATCAGTGTAAACTCATAACTGACGTGTGTGAAAGAACATAACGATGACGACTCCACGGCAGCAATGACCACTTCTAGTGCCCAAATTTGATGTCTTAATACCATCTCCCATTTAGGGTCCTTAAACACTAAATGTAACTAAGGCTGATTCTAGGTCTGGAGAAGGGAAAGTGCAGGGCAAGCATCCATTGATGAGAGGGCATGATACAGGATTTCCTTGTACTATTATTTCATCTTTAACAAAAATTTCAAAACAAATTTGAAAAATTTTTAGATAAAATTAATGTTCAAAAGAAATGAAAATTATAAAGAATAAAGGAATAAATAAATATAAAGAAAAATAAAAGCACTTAACAATCTTATCACTGGACTCCGTCGTAAGCTCTGAACATTACTTGCACATTCCTTCATGAATAGGAACTCCAGATCACATTTCCTTCCAACTTATGTCTAGAAAAATAACGGTTTGTTGAAGGTATTGCAGTTTTATATTTTAAAGATGATGGACTTAAAGGTATACTTCCTCAAACAAGGGCAGGAGAGTATGAGATGCTAACCAACAACATTTCAGGTAAATCATGTGTTATATCTAATTCCGATTTGAGAGCATTAATCTTTGCATTATCCAAGTTTCCTTTGTGTTGCTCTGATATTCTTTTGAGTGTAGATTCTAGATGTGCCTTTCACCTGCACCCAGAGTCCTGCCAGTTAATTAATGAAAAAAAAAATGAGTACAATTAGTACATGGGCTCTCAGTAATAGTCCCGAGAAAGACAGACCTGTGTTTGAATCCTCACTTCCTTTCATTCAAGTTATATGATGACAGGAGAATTATTTAAACTCTCCAACTTCCCATTCCTAAATCCACAAAACTGAGGAAAAAAAATTATTGATAATTAAAAAAAAAAAGATCCATGTATTGCTTTTGATACATGGCTTATAATACTCAGCAAATATTAAAGAAACTAAAGATAGGGTATGACTTATAACCTATTTCCAAACTAAATTGATGATTTGCTGAATGATTGTTAACCTTTAACTCTTTATAAAGAATTATATGACAAACCAGCCTGTTAATTTTCACGTACATTTTATACAATCTATGTAAATATGTGTATACATTAAATTTTTTGTACAATTTTAGTATATGGCTTTATATATGAGTGTATTTTCATTGTATTTCAATTAATGTGTATTTTAATTCACATATCAGAACAGGGCATAGCTCTAAATTATAAATTCTATTAGAAATTTTTTGGCCTGGTGAGTGCTGTGAAGTACGTAAACCTGTTGATTCACAGACCTGTACCCCTGGGGCTAATAATACATTATATGTTAATTAAAAAAATTAAAAAAATTTTTTTGGCCTAAGTGAACATAGAGGCTTACTTGTAGTTTAAGCTAAAATTAATACCATTTAATAGAAACTCAGAGCCTTGAATGCTCATTAATTTTGTAACTGAATTTTTAAAAGTAATTCTGAGATGAGTCTTGAACTTTTTGTTGATATTCTTTCAGTTTCTTCTCCTAACATCCCACCTCTGTTATAGTTGGTTATGGATCTGTATTCACCATACAATAGACTATTTCAAATTAAGGCACTGGAAAAGGAATGATTCATTTTTTTTTTTTTTAAGATTTTATTTCTTTGACAGAGAGAAAGAAATCACGAGTAGGCAGAGCAACAGGCAGAGAGGAGGGGAAGCAGACTCCCCACTGAGCAGAGAGCCTGATGCGGGGCTCGATCCCGGGATCCTGAGATCATGACTTGAGCCGAAGACAGAGGCTTTACCCACTGAGCCACTCAGGTGCCTGAAAAAATTAATTGTGGTTACATATAATCATAAAATTATATAACCATAAAATTTACCAACCTAGCTATTTTTAAATGTACAGTTCAGTAGTATTAAGTACACTCATATTGTACAATCATCACCACACCACCATCCACCCCCAAAGCCCTTCTCACAAAACTGAAACTCTAACCATTATACAACGACTCCCCATTCACTCCTTCCCTCAGTCCCATACAAAAACCATTCTACTTTGTCTTTTTACATTTGATTCTGCTAGGTACCTCATATAATTGGACTTATCCTGTGTTTGTCTTTTTGTGACTGACTTATTTCACTCAGTATATTATTCTCAAAGTTCATCTATGTTGCACCATTTTTCAGAATGTCCTTTCTTTTTAAAAATTTTAATTTAAATTCAATTTAGTTAGCATGTACTGTATTATTAGTTTCAGATGTAGAATTTAGTGATTCCTCAGTAGCATAGTGTAACTATGCAAGTGCTCATTACATCAAGTGCCTGCCTGAATGCCATCATCCAATTACTCCCTTCCCCATTCCCCCTACCTCACTTCCAGCAACCCTTGGTTTGTTTCCTAGAGTTAAGAGTCCTTCTTTTTGATAGCTGAGTAATATTCCTGTGTGTGTGTGTGTGTGTGTGTGTGTGTGTGTGTGTGTGTTTAGATGGGGTGAGATACATATATATTTCCATTCAACTGTTGATGGACATCTGGGCTCTTTCCATATTTTGGCTATTGTAGACATTGCTGCTATAAACAGAATTCCGTTTATGTAAAGCTGTCTAGAATGCCCTTTCTTTTTAAGGCTGATTAGTGTTCCATCATGTGCATAGATCACATTTTCTTATCCATTCATCTGTCAGTGAAAACTTGGGTTTCCTCCACATTTTGGCTATTGTGGATAATGCTATTATAAACGTTGCATACAAATATCTTTTTGAGATCCCATTATCAGTTCATTTTGGTATATGCTGAAAAGAGGAAATGCTGGATCACATGGTAATTTTATTTGAAATTTTTCAAAGAACTGTCACACTGCTTTCCATAGCAGTTATACCATTTTACCTTCTGAACAAGAGTGCAGAAGGGTTCCAGTTTGCCCACATACTCACCAATAGTTTGTTTTTTTTTTCTTTTTACATAATAGCCATTTTAATTGATGTGAGGTGATATTTTATAGTGGTTTTGATGTTCATTTCCTTAATGATTAGTGATATTGAATATTTTTTCCATGTGTTATTGGCCAACTGTACATCTTCTTTGGATTAATATATATTTAAATAATTTTCTCATTTAAAAATTTAGTTGTTTTTATATTTTTGAGTTCTAGAAGTTCTTTATATATTCTGGACATTAACTACTTAACACATGTATGACTTGCCAATGTTTTCTCCCATTTTATGGATTACAGTTTCTTCTACTGATTTTTGTCCTTTGACACACAAAAGTTTTTAATTTTTATGTAGTCCAACTTATTTATAGTTTTCCTGTTCTTGACTTTGCTTTTGGTGTCACATCTAGGAATTCACTGCCAAAAGCAACATCATGAAGCTTTTCTCATGTGTTTCTTCTAAGAGTTTTTATAGTTTCAGCTTTTACATTTAAGCTTTTAATCCATTTTAAGTTAAATTTTATATATGGTGTAAGGTAAGAGTCCAAGTTCATTCTTTTTTATGTGTATATCCAGCTTACATAACACCATCTGGTTAAAGACTGCTCTTTCCCCATTGAATCGTGTTTGTACCCTTGTTAAAAATTTGATCACATACGTGAGAGTTTGATCTCTGGACTTTCTGTTTTATTCCTTTGGTCTGCGTGTCTGTCTTAATGCCGGTACATACTGGTTTGATTACTGTAGTTCTGTAACAAGTTTTGAAATCAGAATACATGAAAATTTCAACTTAGTTTTTTTTTAAATTATTTTGGCAACTGAGGCACTTTTGAAATCATATATGAATTTTAGTATGCCTTTTTCTATTTTTGCAAAAACACCATTGGAATTTTGATAGGGATTGCAATGAGTTTGCATGTCATTTCTAGGAAATAATTATTGAGCTCACTATCGTTCCATTGTCACTAATACCTCCCCTGAGAGAAATAAAATACAAATACTCAGCAACAATTTCTCACATATTTTGTCAATGATCCAATTATTTTTATATTCTAATAAATATTTCTTGGTTCAGATTAGCAGAGAGCAAATTTCTAGATTGCTTTATATTACCTTCTTTCCTCATTTCTCATTTCCCCGATCCCAAACCACATAGTGCATCATCACTTTCATACAGAGGTGTTTTTACTCAACTATCAATTGATATGAGGTTAGCTTTTGTTGTAGCATTAGTTAGAGAGCCATTCTCTAAAGTAACTGTTTGAATTTTTTACCTAAACCAAAGAAATATCAACTTAACCTCTCAACACAACCTTTCTTTTTCCTTTTTAAAAAATGTTCTTATTTAAATTCTAGTTAGTTAACATACAGTATAATATTAGTTTCAGGATTAGATTCAGCTTCTGATGAGATTCAGCACTTCCATACAACCACTTTTTTGGGTTAAATAAATCTTCATATATAAGTGTATTCTTTTTACGAGCTTTTGTATTTGAGCTTGTGTATTCATCACATTTGTATTTAAGTGTATTCTCAATATTTGATTTATCAATATTAGAGTGTATTCATCAAATGAAAGTGTATTTAACTTCTAAAACACTACTGCATTTGAATATTACATACAAATGCATTCTTGCGAGTAATTTGGCATATACAACATGCATCAAAGTTTATTCTGATAGATTAACTTTAGTCCTGAACACCAATGGCACATGAAAAAGAAAAGTGCATTCAGTTACTCTTTTGAATTTTATAGGATTTTTGTGCCCCTTAGTTATATATGTATTTTTAAAGTTAGAGTTAATATCAACTAGGAAATTGATGTGCTTTTGATTAGTATGAGGAAAAATTCAGTATCTCCTTTATATAAGAATATGTTGGCATAGAACTTAGAATCAAAACAGGTAAGGTTTTCTAAATAGATTTGCTATTTACTTACTTTAGATCTATAATAAATATTTTCTTTCTTTTCTTAAAACTCTGAAATGAAAGAAAATAATAAAGTAAAACATTTTTCCCTACTTAAATATACGAAATGGAAACTACTCTGAAGGTACTGAACACTTTCAATATAATTGACATGTCCTTGCTCCTTTCCATGTTTAACAGCCTTTATATAATAACTGGATGTGTTTAAGTCTATAGTTTTATGACCTTTGTCCTATATATATATTACTGTAAAATCATCACAGTGATCAAGAAAATTAATACAGCCACTGCCCCTAAAAGTTTCCAGTTCCTGTTGTGCTTAGATTCTCATTTCCAACTGGTATCATTTTCTCTGCTTGAACATCTTCCTTTAATATTTCTTGTAATATGGTCCTACTAATGATGAATTTTGTATATATCAAATACATCTTTATTTGTCTTCTTTTTGAGACACATTTTTGTTGGGCATAGAATTCTAAATTTCCCGTTTTATTTATTTATTTTTTCCTTTCAGTACTATTTTCTGATTTGGATTGTTTTGGAGAAGTTTATTTTTCTCTTCACTCCTGAATCTATGTCTCTTTTCCTTTGTTTCTTTTGAATTTTTTTTTATCCTTTGTTATAAGTAATTTGATTATTGTCTGCTTTGGTATAGATTTTTTCATGTATCTTTTCCTAGGCATTTTTTAAACTCCAGGGAACTGTGGGTTTACATTTTTCAAGAAATTTTGGAAATTTTTGATCATTCTTAATTTCTTCAAATATGTTTTACTTTCTGTCCAACATACCTTCTTTTGTGGGGGAATGCTTAAAATCTCCCACTGCACACCAGTAGTGTGTGTGTGGTGTGTGTGTGTGTGTGTGTGTGTTTTAGCCTTTATCCTTTGGATAGCTTGTTTTTCTATGTCTTTAAGCACATATTTTTTTTTTAAATTCTGAAATATATGTAATGTGTTTAATCTTATCCACTATGACATTGCAGATTTTTTTCTATAAAAATTTGATACATTTAATATTTACCATGTCTTGGCCTAACATGATTAATTAGTCATCTAGCTTCTTGGCCATATTGGATAGAGTTGTAATAACTGCTCTAATCTCCTTGTCTTCTAATCAAGTGTTTTAACATTTCTTGGTTGGGTTTCAGTTAAGTGATTCTTCTCATTTTAGGATTATTTTACACTCATATGCATACTTGGTAATTTTTATTAGAATTAGAATAGCACTTAATCTCTATTAATATTTGCCACTACTGCTGAAGAATCATCGTTCTGAATACTTATATCCCATGAATTTTGAGTTCGTGTCACTGTTGTGCATAAGGGAGATCAGGAAACATTCTCATCTCTGTGAGAATTTGAAGCACTTCTCCCTTTCATCCTTTGGGTAGTTCTTTCACTAGTCTCAGTTAATTTCTTCAAACATATCCTCTAGTCCATATTAAAGGTTCAAAAGAGATCCTGTGCAGATCCCCAGAGTTCATGTTCCTCTTTCTTTTCTCTTTTATAAAAATGTAGATGTGTTACTCAGGAAAAAATCACTGAGAGTATATAATATGTGTTTAGTATATTGTTTAACATTGGGTCACTGTGATCCCAAAACATTCCTGTTTTTTATATTTACTAACTTGTGTGGTGTACTTTAAGAAATTCAAGGAAGTTGTATTTTCAGGGTCAAGATACAACACTACTGATGTTATGCCACTTGAAGAAATGTCTTTTTCCTTTACATATTGGATATTGGTTATTTTTTGCAAAAATTAGAGTATTTTAAGAGTTTTAAGTGGTCATCTCAAAGACATTTCTGCTCATTTCCTGTTTTTATTTTCCAGAAATAAATAATAATAAATAAATACGCTTATTTTTCTGAAAAATAAAAAATAAAGATAAAAAACAAAGATACATAGATACATAACTTAAAAAATGTATACACACACAAAAGATACTTTATCAAATAACCCTAGAGTGATGAGACATCTCTGCTAATTTCCAATAATAGTATGCCATCTCATCCTACATTTTCAAACATTTAAATACTATACAAGTTAAACAAGCCTGCTCCCACTTTTTTAAAAAGTGAATTATCTATTTGTTCTGAAGGTCTTGTTAATGATATAGCATTTCAGCTTCTAACCAATGGACTGTTCTGTATACTAGTTGAAAGCCCTTTGAACTGACAATCCTTTGTGCACTCAAATTCTCAATACTGAAACCAGTGGTAATACCCATGCTTAGCTACATGGAGAACAAAGAGCAGATTATAACAAGATTTCCTTTGTATAATAATTTGAAAAGTAGAGGAAAAAATAGTATATTGACAAGAGATTTAGGGCAGGTTTTATACTTTCATCTATTGCAAAGCAATCTGTTAAGGAGTGTTATGATATATTTGTGAAAGCAAAATTGTTTTGTAATTATATACAGGTTGTCTTATTTGAAGATAAATTAAGAATAGAAAATTGTTTCTTAATTATAGTAGAAGAGGTACTGATGAGGTCAATATCTTATATAAGTAGTAAAAAGTGCTATTTATTTGCAAACCTTGAATTTCTAGATGGCTGTGTGTCTATCAGTTGTGTGTGTGTGTGTATATGTGTGGGTGGGTATAGTTAATTCATTTTCTAAAGATATTGTATCAAATTTATGTTTTCAGGTTATATTATTGCTACATGTTGCATGACAATTTAAATTATCATGAACAACAACCAGTTTTTGGGTAACTGAAATAGATCTTACTAAACATTATACTTTTTATACAATATAAATAAAATATATTTACATTCACACAGGGTGTCAATATATGTTTAATCATTTTGTTACACTGTGCCCTTAAAATCACAAAACAATGGGTCATCACTGTTCTGTGTATGTTCCCATATATATTTAAAACTGTACCAATGCTAAATCTAACATATAAGGGAGAAATTCAACTCCTAGGTAGTGTCAGAACTAGGAAATATGCGTTCCTGAACAGTGACCATCTGTCAAATGAAACTATACTAAAGTAGTGTGTCGTACCTACATGATAGGATCTCATTTGCTGAAATTGAACTGGGAACACTACATGCATTTCATATAAGGAAGGGTTTCAATTTGGCCATGGAGAGACATATAAAAGAAAAAATAAAAAACTCTCCTTGCAGATACATTGCTTGTATTTTCCTCATTACCCTACCAAGATGTTTAATAAAAATTTTTTTTAAGTAGAGAGATACAGGGAATCATATGAGTGAGTCTTCATGCATATGAACATGTTTATTTCATTTATATATAGGTCCTATTAAAATACTTTATATGTGATAAGCTGGAAGAAGCACCTAATAGGTTCAGTATCACACACACAGTAAATTCAAGAATATAGGAAATTCTTTGAAACCAATAGGACATATCTAGTTTCCTCTCATTCTAATGGTACAATTTATAGGCTGATTTTTACCACTTCAGTTTTATCTTCAGACTCTATCAGCTGAATGATTTAGATGAATTCTGCACCCTCTGTATGTCAAATCTATTTTGGTCCCTCTGCTATTTAACATTGATATCCTGCAGAGAAAGTATTTGAAATCTTTGATGCTTTTTCCATTTGTGTACATAAAACATAACTTGTTTTATTTCTTCTTTACCCAAATATAGAGATGATTAAATAATTTATTTTCTAAAATAAATGTGCACAAATGTAGTTATCAGAATTGGTTATAAGCCAGGCCAACCAGAAGAAAATTAAAAATAAGTTACTTGATATAGTAGCTATTTTATACAATAGTTATCATGCATGGAATGTCTGTTTAATATAAGAGCCCCAATGTTTTGCCTTATATATTAGTCTTATTTAGAATTCATGACTGTTTTATTGCCAGAGGTTTTACAGTGAAAGGATGAAATATTACTTGATTGCATTCCTTTGGCTTTATGTTTTGACACCTGTACATATAAATCCTACACATTATTTGGTACTTCTGGTTGGATCATTGACAATTCCTTCAATTCTACCTTTCTGATACCTTGCTGATACACATCCCATCAGCACATCCACCTGGTGTCTGGTATCATGTCTGGTACAATGTAGGTGGCTAATGAATGTAGTGTTGAACTTAAAAAGCTACAAATGATGGGGATCTGGATGGCTCAGTCAGTTGGGCATCTGACTGTTAGTTTTTGCTCAAGTCATGATCTTGGGGTCATGGGATTGAGCTCTGCATGGAGCTCCGCGCTCAGTGGGGAATCTGCTTGGGATTCTCTCTCTCCTTCTGCTCCTCCCCTCTGTTCTCTTTCTCTCTCTCTAAAATAAATAAATAAATCTTAAAAATATAAGAAAATTAAATTTTTAAAAAAGTAACAGAAGAGGGTTAGCTCATTAGGTGAAACTCATCTTTTACTTCTCTTTCATTACCTTGATGTAGAAATGTTTCTTAGGCTTACTGCTGATCATCTCAGCTCCACTTGCCTCTTGCTTTAGCCCCAGTGGAGTACTGACTGGTCTCACCTGCACCCCTGATTCCCTCCTACAACTCTCACCTGCAGTCTGGGGACTGCACCGGGAAAGCTGGCCATAATGTTCTTTGTCCTTAATCACAGAAGGACATCCCATGCATGTGTAGCCCAAATATGCACAACCCTGAGAGAGCAGGAAAGTTAAGACCATAACAGCTGCAAATTGTCCACTGTACTTTTAGGAGCTCGTGGATAAATTCTTCCCTATTTCAATCCCTTATAGAGGAATTTATATGGCTCCTTAGGAGCATGGTCCCATAAATCCCATGATCAGTCACCTAAGTGGCAGAGGACTGCTTACTAATATATCTTTTCATGAACTGTCTCTTCTTTCTTGCTTTGTTGTTCTTATCCTTCAGTCATGAGACTGCATTACCTAATAAAACAATGCACATAACCTCCACATCTATGGCTCTGTTTTCTGGGGAACACAGGTCAAGTGAGCACATCTCAAATCAGCCTATGATTTTTTTGTGTGTTCCTTACCTTTTCAGGTTCCACCATTATTATAGAGACTTATCTAGATATCAGATATATCCCTTATTGTATCAAAATGGTGATTAATTAATTCATTTGTTGAATAAAACTCTTATATGCCCTTCACTTTACTAAGTTATAGATGCCTAAGATGAAAAAACGTCTCAGTCTTAAAATGCACAGATGAGGGAGATGGAAAAAGCGTATAGATAAAACAAATACAGTGCCTTTCAGATCAACATGAAATGAGAAGGACTGAGATATTCAAAATCCTACAACTATCAAAAAAAAAAAAAAAAAAAAAAGCAAGGATTGAGGCATCTGGCTATTTCGGTTGGGTGAGCATGGGGCTCTTGATCTCAGATCCCTGCAGTCTTGATCTTGAAGTTGTAGGTTCAGGCCCCACATTGGGCACCATGCCAGGTGTAGGGCTTCTTAAAAAGAAGAAGAAGAAGAAGAAGAAGAAGAAGAAGAAGAAGAAGAAGAAGGAAGATCAAATTGAAATAAGAGAACATGTACTTTATTTATTTATTTATTTAGATTTAATTTATTTATTGACAGAGAGAGAGAGATAGGTAGAGAGGGAACACAAGCAGGGAAAGTGGGAGAGGGAGAAGCAGGCTTCCTATTGAGCAGGGAGCCTGGTGTGGGAGTCAGTCCCAGGATCCTGGGATGATGACCTGAGCTGGAGGCAGATGGTTAATGACTAACCCACATAGGCGCCCCATATTTTTCAGAGTCAGATTAATGTTCCTGGTTTTTTCTGCCCTGGTACTCAATGTCTTTTTGTGTGAGGGTTTTCTGGCCACCAAACAGTAGGAGAAAAACCTGAGCATGTGTGGCTGATTCTCTGCTTGCACCATCTGCTGTCAGAATCTTTATGTGGTAAGCATAGAAGGACACAACTATTTCCTGGGTAGGAGAGGCCATGGTTTCCACCAAGGCCTGTGACTGCTGTGTACGTGGAATTAATGAGCCAATTCTTCATTCCTCCCTTCAACTACACCCTCTGCCATGTGACTTTGCAGTTCTTTTCACAATGAGGTAAAGTGCATTTCCTAGCCTTTTGATTCTGAGTCTAGCCAAGTGATAGACTTTGACAAAAGGGATGTTAGCAGTTGTGATCTATGGGTAGTCTTTAAAAGCATGTGTTTCTACTCTCACTCTTGTCCTCTGTCACCATTATGATCACAGGAATGAGTTAGTATACTCTAGGATGAGACAGAGGTGGCCCGATAGCCTCTGCTACTAAAATCCAGATATATGAGTCCTGTTAAGGCCAGAAGAGTCACCCAGCCTAAATGCGGACCCAATCTCATGAGAGAAATAAGTACTCATTGGTTTACAGTATTAATTATTGGAGTGATTTGTTTGGCACCATTATTGTGGCAGCAGTTACCTGATGCAGAAATTGGTTTCAGTAGTGAATGATGACATAACAGACTCCTAAAATATGTGGCATTGATATTGCAGCTGGATGGCAGCATAAAATAGTTGTTAGTAGAGACTGGAAAAATGACAAGGAAACTTCCGAAGAGCTCTGAGAAATGGCCAACTGTGTTATGTCTTTGTAATCATTTGATAAAAATATTACTGCAGGTAACTTGGATTTTTTTCTTTAATATTCCTAAAGAGTTTTTGATTTGGGGAGAGCTGTATAAGCAAAATATTGAAAACAAATATATATTTATTTTAGCTAATCATGAATAAGTATATGAAATAAAAATAACTAGACATTTTAGAATTAAAATTATAATACAAAGATATCAGGACTTGCTAGGTTGGAAAATAAGGCTATTTCTCATATCTAATGATCCAAGGTTTCGAAAAGTAACACATATTATCAGGATAAAAATCAAATCTGTAGTTGGTTATGAGATCCTTTGTTAGCTCTCTCAAAGAATTAAGGTATTACCAAGTCATTAGCCTTAAAAAGTCTGAATTATGGGGTAGCTTGGTGATGAGAGACATTTATCAGAAACTACTATTTGGGGGCGCCTGGGTGGCTCAGTGGGTTAAAGCCTCTGCCTTCAGCTCAGGTCATGGTGCTGGTGTCCTGAGATGGAGCCCCGCATTGGGCTCTCTGCTCAGCAGGGAGCCTGCTTCCCCCTCTTTCTCTCTGCCTATCTGCCTACTTATGATCTCTGTCTGTCAAATAAATAAATAAAATCTTTTTTAAAAAACTACTATTTGTATGAATTTTGGAACATGGATAATATACAGTCAGACACATAGAAAGCCCATAAATATTTTAAGGGAGTTGTATTTATAAAATCACTTCCAGCACAGGACTGATGTTGTTCAAGGTATAAAATTACCTCTGAGCCCTCAGCTTTCTATGGAAAACTGGAACTGGAAAGTTACATTAGATAATTTGCTCTTTAACAGAATGCTCTGCTTACATATACTAGAATAAGAAAAAACTTACATAGTTTTGTTTCTTTGAAATCTGGATATCTAGCCTCTCCTTGGACTCAATGATTGAGTAAACTTTATACCTTGGACTCATTAACTATTTGTGCAAAGTTTGTTGGTAATCTCAACAAAACACAAAACAGTTAAGGCTAGTATTCCCATATTCAAGGAACAGATAAGTGCAATGACTTATATCAGGATTAGCACTTTTTTTTTTTTTTTTTCTGTTTAGAGTCAGAAAGTAGACATTTTAGGCTTTCTGGGGCATAAGGTCTCCATCACCACTACTCAGGTCTGCCAATGAAGCTAAACTTGTTATGGACAATACATAAGTGAATGAATGTGCTGTGTTCCCATAAAACTTTATTTATTGGTTTATGAACTGCTACCATATTTACTGAATGAAAATTCATCCCAAAATACAGAAATTGAGAATAAAACACATTTATCACATAACATTCTGCTCCTTTTGCAATGAAATGCTCATATAATTTGAGTCAATGTATGTATACGGACTTCTGAGAACCCTTACATTTGAATATTTGTAAAATCCCTCTGTAAATCTTTAAACTGATTTAGATTGATATTTATAACTCATTACTCATGTTATAAGACCTATAAAGATTTCATCGAGTATGGCTATCGAATACTGAGAAATTGTAGTGTGCCTAAATACACTTTTATAAATATTTTTACATTTTACTTTGGAGATTTCTATCTCCCTTAGAGAAATGTGTTCCCAGATTTGTGTGTGTGTGTGTGTGTGTGTGTGTGTGTGTGTGTGTGTATTAACCACAAGGGTAAATTGTGGGAATTGAAATCTCAAAGTGTATGTTATTAAACATACCGAGATAGAAAATCCTTTGTTCATCTTGAGAAATAATATATATGAATTAGAGAAAGCTAACCGATTTCCAAGTTGGTACTAATTTTTATTCTTGCAAGCATAATTTACTCTGTTTCAAGTAGGAAAACAAGCCATCTGTCAAATGTTTCTCATTGTAATATCAATAATATTGTAATTAAATAAGTCAACAAAGAGGGATACCTGGGTGGCTCAGTTGGTTAAGCAACTGTCTTTGCTCAGGTCATGATTCTGGAGTCCAGGGATCAAGTCCCACATGGGGCTCCCTGCTGGGCAGGATGTTTGCTTATCTCCTCTGACCTCTCCCCTCTCACACGTTCTCTCTCTTTCTCATTCTCTCTCTTTCCCAAAGAAATAAATAAAATATTTTAAAAAAAGAAGTCAACATAGATATGATGCATATACTGATGACTGACTTGTTTTTTATCATGAACATGTATTTAATTTTTACAGGGTTTTCACTTTAAGAAAAGTTGGAAAAAAGATGAAAAATGGGCTATAAGTTAGATGTGTTTTAGACTAAAATTTTTCTTTGTGTTTTTGTTACAATTATTTCTATATTTTTAAATATAATCTTTTTATTTATTTATTTATTATTTATTTATTTCAATTCAATTAACCAAGATATAGTACATCATTAGTTTTTGATACAATGTTCAGTGATTCATAAGTATAAAATATTTTTGTATATTTTTATACTTATTCAGTATAAAATAATTATGTGTCCATATATTTTAAAAACATATTTAAAAATCCTCCTGCTCTTAATTTGGGCAGAAATTTAAAAAAAATACTGAAGTCTTCTCAACAATCATCAATCAATTATTTTGATTCTAGTCTAGATTAGAAGAAGAGAGTTAGATATTCAGAGACATCATATATGATCAATGGACAATTTCCCCCTTATTTAGTTTCTTCCTATACACATTGATTAGCCTAGCATTCAATCACATAATTTAATATTACTTGAGAATCTGCTGTGTGCTATATACTATGCCAGTGGCAAGATAGATTCCTTAAACTTATGGATATTTTAATATATTACTTGAGATAAATTTAAAAAAAAATATGAATGTATATGGCACAAGGGGAAATACCATATATAATGAAAACTTTAGAATGGAAACCTAAATTTTTTTATGGCCAGCAAGGGAAATCTCTTTTAAGTAAGTTCATATTCTACCTAGATCTGAAGAATGAGCAGGAATTAGGCAGTTGATTAGGTTAGGCAAACAGCATTTCAAGCACAGAAAAGAACATAATGCAAAAGACCTATGGGAAATATATTTTGGTATGCTTCAGGTATTAAAAAAGTCAGTGTGTGGCCAAAGTTTGTTAATACAGATCAATAACATTAGAAATTAAGGCTAGAAAGTTAAATAGCAGTTATTTAAAATGGGCCTTGTCATGTTTTAAGAATTTTAGTTTTTAATTAGTGAACATGGGCATCCATCAAAGGGTTTAAATCAGTAAAGGAATATGATCAGCTGTTAGCACTAAATAATATCCATTGTCTGGGTGTACCACAGACTATTGATCCCTTCACCTCTTGAAAGACATCTTCGTTGCTTCTAAGTCTTGGTAACTTATAAATAAAATTGTTATAAACATCCATGTGTAGGTTTTTGTGTAGACACACATTTTCTATTCCTTTGGGTAAATATCAAGGAGCAGGATAGCTGGATCCTTTGGTAAGCTTATATTTAGTTTGCCAAGAAACTTCCAGACCATCTTCCATAGTGGCTATAAAATTCTGGATTCTGACTAGCCATGAATGAGAATTCCTGTTGCTCTACATCCTTGCCAGCATTTGGTGTTGTCAGAGTTCCAGATTTTGTCCTTTCTAGTAGGTGCATAATGGTTTCTCATTAATTTTTTTTAAATTTTATTTATTTATTGGACAGAAAGAGAGATCACAAGGAGGCAGAGCAGTAGGCAAAGAGGAGGAAGCAGAATCCCTGCTGAGCAGAGAGCCCGATGCGGGGCTCAATCCCAGGACCCTGAGATCATGACCTGAGCCGAAGGCAGAGGCTTAACTCAGAGCCCCTCTCATTGATTTTTTTTTTTTTTAAGATTTTATTTATTTATTTGAGAGAGAATTAGTGAGAGAGAGCATGAGAGAGGAGAAGGTCAGAGGGAGAAGCAGCTCCCCAAGGAGCTGGGAGCCCAAGACGGGACTCGATCCTGGAAGTCCGGGATCATGACCTGAGCCGAAGGCAGTCGCTCAACCAACTGAGCCACCCAGGCGCCCAGCCTCTCATTGATGTTTTAATTTTCATTTCCTGATGATATATGATGTGGAGTTCCTTTTCATATGCTTATTTGCCATTTGTGTATCTACTTTGATGAGGTATCTGTTAAAGTCTTTGGCCCTTTTCTGGTCAAGTTGTTTGCTTTCTTATTGTAGAGTTTTAGGATTTCTTTGTGCACAATTGTTTTCTCATTTTAAAATGTTATGCTTTTTTTTTATTTTGTTTTATAAAATATGCCAAAAGTAAATATTAAGAGATTGTTATTTCCCAGGGGAAATAAAGTGATGTCACATGCTCTGTTAGCACTAAAGCAGGGGAGAGAATTATGCATATTTGAGAAATGTGTAAATGATACAGTTGACCAGAATTTGTGGTTTGAGTGAAAGAGTAGATGGTGAGGAACAGGAAGATTATTTGTATAATTAGCCACAACCTAATGCTGTTTACTGAAAAAAGAGACTTCTCAATTCATAACAGAAAGCAGAAGTCATTTCCATTTATGTAAAAAGCAAAATGTCCTCACTATCTGGAATTTTCCTTTTACATATGGATGCTGAACTTCCATTTAACAGAGAATATGGTACTGTATCTGGGTTTGTAGAAGTGTTACTATAGTATGAAAGATCATCCGTACTTCACCAACCATATCGTCTTCACTAAGAGTGAAGCTGGGACTGGGTCTGAGCCATGGCAGTGGCAGATGATGCATTCTTCTGTTTCTTCCCTTCTTCAGTCATTTTTTAACAGCACAATCTCAAAAGGGGTACAGAATTTTTTTTTTCTTTTTTCTTTCCTAAGCCAGAGTAGGATCCATGGATGATGGTGCTCTAGGTCACTACATATGAGTGAGGTAGGAGGGAAGAATTTCATCTAGTCCTTTACAAATGTAGATTTATCTTTTCATGGTATATATAGACTTATAAAGAAAGTATTTTATAAGTAAGTATGGAATAAACCAGTGATTCATATCAGTGACTGAAGGGCTAATACAGCCCTGTGATATTATTTGCTATGAATTCTAAAGTAATATTTTTAATATCATTAACAATAATTTTTCACAGGTGCCAAATAAAATGACAGAAGTCTTTATATTTAGAAAAAAAAGTGTTCATTTTATTTATATAACTTAGGAGTGAACTTTATAGGACATTTTTTAGACCAAACAATAATTCATTTCTTTGTAATGCTTTCTGGGATGATTATAAAATCATTTATTGAACCCTTACTAGGTGTTGAATAAGTATTTTACATATATTAACTTGAATAATGCCCAAAACTTCTTAGATCAGCATAAATGGTATCACCATTGTCATGTGGGAAGCTGACATACTGAGACAGTGAGTCTAATTTGCCATAGGATACCCAGACAGTAATTGGAGCAGCTCAGTCAGAGACCAGGCAACCTGAACTGCAATCTTCACTTACGCATTAGGCCATACACAGTGAGGAACTCAGGTCTCATATTCATGACCAGAATAGATTTGAAAAAATACTAAATTTAATTGCCTCAGGTCCTGTCTATTACCAGTTGGTCAGAACTCGGGCACACTATAAATATTATCTCTAGAAACAGTTCCAGGTGAGTATTTTATTGTACTGGTTTTACAAAGTTGCTCGCTTTGGCTTGTTGTCTCTAAATGCTCCCCCATTGTTTTTAACAATTTTTTCACCTCTTGAATGTCTCTTTGAATGATACTCTCCTCGGATTATGTGTTTCTGTTCCCTATACCACTCTCAGTTTCAGTGATTCGGTAGAACTCATGGAATGCAGCAAAGCTATTATACTTGTGGTTATGACTTATTACAACCAAATAATACAGATTCAAATGAGCAAAGAAAAACGATATAGAAGGATGAATCCATGAGACCAGACACAAACCTCCATACATATGAGGTGTTGCCAACCAGGGAAGTTCACTTGAGATGCCACTTTCAGGAGTTTTATTGGTGGGTGGTCACATAGCCATGAAGTACCTGTGTGACTAACTTGAGTTACTCAGTCTCCAGTCCCCCCAGAGATCAAGTTAGTACAGCACAACTCAAGCCCCCAACATAAATCACTTAGTTTTCTCCGATTGTATGGGTTGCCTTTCATTCTCTTGGTAGTATCCTTTGATACACACACTTTTTTTCTTATCATGATGAAGTCCAGTTCATCATTGTGTTGTTGCTGTGCTTTGGGTGTCATAGCCCCAGCCAGAAAACCAAGGCATTGCTAGATACAATGACAGGAAGCTTTTCATGTGTGTTTTCTTGTAAGAGTTTTATAGTTTTAACTCTTGTGTTTAGATATTTGATTTATTTTGAGTTAATTTTTATATATGGCATAAGTTAGGATCTAGCTTTATTCTTTTGTGGATACCCAGTTTTCCCAGAATTATTTATTTGTCTTCAGACAGAATATTGAGAGCACGGATACTCTCCCCCTCCATAATAGAAAATATTGAGAGCTAGGCTTATTCCCATTTCCGCATGTTGCAGAAGTTCTGATGGTCCTATTAGTGCAAACTAACAAGCCAAAGAAAAAAAGGATGTACAGATACTGGATTGCTTAGTAAAATGATATGATTTGATGATGCAGTATATTTAGGTCCAGGTTAGCCACAAATCCCCTCTCCTTCCTCCTAAATACAAACATTCATTGACTTATCAGCTAATGGACAACCAAGTAAAAACATACATTTGTATAAAACTCTAACAGGAAAGAAAATAAAACAAACATAAAAATTACCTAGAGGAAAATAGACACAATATAAGAAGTAGAGGAATATTTCTAAAGGATTTATTGTACTTGAAAAAAATGGAATGATTTCAGGGTCCTGGAATCAAGCCCCTTGTGGGGGCTCCGCACTCAGCATGGTCTGCTTCGAGAATCCCCCTCTCCCTCTGCTTCTCCCCCAACTCGCTCTGTCTCTCTTCCTCTAAAATAAATAAATCTTTAAAAAGTAGATAAATAAATAACATTTAAAAATTATAGCTCAAATTAAATAAAGTAACTAAATAGAAGAGAACAGTGCAAAATACCCAATTACTAATCGCCAATGAAAAAACGGAGAAGAGAAAGCTACCAAAGAACTGGAAACATTTTGTCATAATTCAAGGACATGTGTTTCCAGAATTAAAGGTTTTATAGATATCCAGTACAGTGAATGAAATAAAGAAAAAGGTCATGAATTTTCAGAAGATATTTATAAAGAAAATATTGTACATGCTTCCAGAAAAATCACTAAGAGCCTGAATAGCTTTGGACTTCTATCAAGGTAATATGAAAGATAAAATGAGGCCTCCAAAGTTTAATAATAAATGATTAGCAACCTATAAATATAATATCAACCATATTTCAATGATGAGAAAGGATGACAAATATATGTATACTTATATACACAGATATTTATACACACAGTTTTATCACAGGTACACACACCCATTCATATAAGCATACCTGTAGCACATCACCACGTGTTCTCCTATACATGCATTCTTGGGACCTATTGGAAAGTATGTTCCACTAAAAGAGAAAGAAAAGCAACAAAGCGGATGTCATGATATCCAGGAAACAAGATTCAACATGACAAATGTAAAAGGAGTCCCTGGCATGATGGTGGAGGAACTCCCAGGATAGCATCTAAGCAGCTAGCACTCTAAGCTTATAGGGGCAAGATAAGAGCTTTGAGTGAATTACCTACAGGCAGATCTATAAAAAAAAATTAAAAACTGATAAAATAGCTGAATGAATTTAAATATTCATGAGCACTGGGTGTTCTACACAACTAATGAATCAATGAACACTACATCAAAAACTAATGATACATTATATGTTGTCTAACTGAAAGTAATAATAATAAAAAAATAAGATATATGTACTCAAACAAGGAGATCACCCGAGGTAGAAACTTTTATTGGAATGAAAGTCTTGAGGGAAAAAAAAAAAAATATTCTGCAAGAATTGTGGAGAAATTGATACGACTCTGGTAGCAATTAAGATAAAGGCAATTAATAACTCAAGAGAAACAAAACACATTTAGGAAGGGCAATATGAGAATGGTCTACTACATGCACTGTTGTGATAATATACACCTTCTATGTACATAACCCAAAACTGTGACATTGAGAGAATGAGGAATGGAAGTTTGAATTTCAGTGCTGCGATCAGGATGGTGACTGGAGATACGCTTTTGGAAAAATATAATGAAGTTAAATACTCAGCTTCTATTACAGAAAACTAACAAATAGTATCTGAAACTAAGGAAAAAGAAGAGAATGAAAATTGTAACTGATACTAAGGAATTAAGTACTGGAAAGACAAGTACAGCTAAAAGTAAAAGCTTTTGAAGAACAAGAGTTAATAGTGGGAATTTGGAAACAGAAAATGCTTTTAATTAAGCCTTGTGGACTTATTTGACATTTTAAAATATGTGCATGCATTGCTTTGATAAAAGTAATAATTTAATTTAACTTGGCGTTAATAGTCCATCATATTTTTCTGACTTATGAAATCTGAAAAAGTGGTCTCTTATTTTGTTCTAGTGAGCTTTCCCATTAAAATAGGCCTGGTCTTGCCGCTTGCCATTAAATATGCCTTTTAACACTAAATTAAAATCATTGAGTGTGTAGGCCGGGGTTCCAGTTAAATAAAATCATGTAATATTATTTCAGCGTATGAACTTACATGTACAACTATTGGATTTAGGCGGTATATACACTTTCCTGTGTATAACAGCTTTTTAAAAAAGATTCTTCTTGAATTTAATTCAAATATTATAAAGAAAATTATAGTTTTAAACAAACATGGTCATGTTGACTCATTTAATATTATTTTAATATCTGTAACTGAGGTCATTCCTTCTTCATTTCTTAGAAGAAAAGAAAATCCTGAAATAGCAATTATTGGTATATCCCAGAAGAAAGCTACTGAATTTTCCAGAGAAACATTACTTAATGGGGTTACTTTTCATTTTCTAATAAGCACTATATTTAATTTCAAGGAGTCCTCCATACTTGTATAGTATTAATTATTTTTTAAACAAATTCTAACTTTTGTACAAGCAAATTCTATGGTCTTTTTTTTTTCTGACGATAAGACTTGAAATTGGTAAATAGTAAAGGAAAGTCAGGTATATTCCTCTTATTTTCTAAAAGCTTTAGTAGCTAATTATTATAGTAATTTGCAGTATTTGCTGTACAAAGTGACACTAAAACAATGATCCAATGATCCAAGGATTTATCAGGATGCCTGAATGAATATATGCAATTGAAGATGAAAACAGTACTATCAGTTAAATTTGCAAAAAGCCAGAAGTCATTGTGGAAACAGAAACAAAAGTATTGGAAACAGAACTATTCTTGGACTTTCTACTTAGTGATTAAGATTTCTCACTTTGATTATACTTGAATTAGAAATTGAAGATGTTGATTAATAAATTTGTTTTGCCCTCAAAGTCTTCAGAGTAGCAGTTGTTCCTGCATTCCTGCTGAACTGACCACAGAAAATTTAGTTGGTGTTTTTACTGAAACTTTTCCTTAAGCAAGTCATTGGCACAAGTCATAATGAAATGCTCGTTTCTAAGAGGTAATTCATCAGAGAAACATAATCCTCATTTCTGCTATAACAATCTTTAAGGATATAAATCTTTGAAAAACAGTTCCTCTTCTCTTATCCACAGTTGGGGAGGAACAAAATGAAGGTACTGATTATTGATCAGCAGGATACAGTTGCCGTGATACCTATGCTACAACTAAGGGAGCCGTTTTTAGGCTCAATTTAATGCTGTAGATTTCCCCATAAGAACAAAGCTTTTATAGGGAAGCAACATAACCAAGTCATGGTATAGAAAACTGCAAAATAACATCAATGACCAGTTACATCTATCTTAAGAGAGGAGAGTGGAAAGGAAGATCTTCCTTCCCTGGAGAGACCTAGAAGGGATGGTCACTACTACTATTACTACTACTGTTACTACTATTACTATTACTACTACTACTGCTAGTACTACCACTACTGCTCCTGCTGCTGCTACTACTACTTCCTATCTTCCTCATGTAGGAATAAAAAATGGTCATTTCAAGCTTTAATGGGTAGTGCATTTTTGCCCTTCTTTTTCCCTTGATTTTTCTAGCTATCTCAGAGACTCACGGACGCATCTATTTGTCTCATAACACTGGAACAGCGTAATCTTTGAAACTTTTGGCCATTTCTAGTGCACTGTAATTATTAAATGAGTATAAGAGAACAGGAAAAGAATAAACTTTAATTATAATTAATTTATTCACTCATAACAGACTAGGGTATAAAAATTCTGGAACTCAGGAAAAACTCAGTGTGAGAACATTTGGATCGCATATTGGCAAACAGTTGTTTAGTTTTACTAAAGATCATTAATACTGTCAGGAATCTCAAACTGTAAGGGTGAACCAAGGACAAAAATAAAACCTGGGGGCTGATGCTTATAAAATTAAGGTGCTAGCCTTTCTAAAATAAATGGCAGCACCTGTGTGTGTCAATGGCCGAGAAATCAATACTTGTTAGCATTCTCAGTGGGGAAAAAGGCTTTGCTGCTATTCATCTGTGAACACATATTGTGCAATCATCAGTCATGGGACTGCATCCTAATATATGCATGCTGGAGGTTCGGCTCTGTATCTGCATTTTTGAATTAGTCCCAGCATGACAGAAAGCAATCCTGCAATTTGGGGGTAAGGAGAAAATAAATACAGGTAGGATAAACGTTACTGGAGGAAAAAGAGTATGTGTACCTTCTCTCTGATGATGGGGAGAAAAGACAACATCCAACATTTGAAGTGTGCTGTGCACTTGCCTAGAGCAGGTATTTTTCCCTTTAAACTCCATCGGGTGGTGTGGATGAGCAGCGGTACCTGTAAGGGCAGAGACATTCCAATCCTCACAGCTGTCAGGAAAGCCTACACTAATGTGTCCTGAAAGAGTGATTAATGGGTTTTGACAATATCATTGCATTGCATATTTAATCAGATTATACATCTGTTAGAAATGCTTTGCTTCTAACATCTGCAGTCAAAATCCGCA
Source organism: Martes martes (assembly GCF_963455335.1). Taxonomy (NCBI): domain Eukaryota; kingdom Metazoa; phylum Chordata; class Mammalia; order Carnivora; family Mustelidae; genus Martes; species Martes martes. The sequence continues at coordinate 191,667,854 of NC_137889.1, forward strand.
AACGGTATGCAGATCATCGCTTTAGCAGAAGCATGAAACTACTATCTGTGTCAGTCTTACAGTTGACAAGTGAAAACTGCATGCCAGAAACAGATGAATCATGACATTTTCTTGATTTACTTAATGATTTTTTTCAAAAATTCCTAGAAATGTATCTGTGCCTATATTAATGCTCATTAACAAGGAAGGAGATAAATATACGTAATTGTAAGTTACACTCTCCAGAAACATATGTAGAGTGGCTTAATGCCATCCTAAAGTTGGTACTACTTGGTTATAATTTCAAAAACATATTTCAGATGATAATGCTAGGCTAGAAAGATAGACAAGACAGATTTTCAGATTACAAAATTCAACATGACAACTTGTATTTTCATGTGATTAGGTATTATATAAAATGTTGAAGAATGAAATGTATTCAGAATTGCAAAAGTAAGACTTAGAATTATGCCTTATTTTCTTCTCAGTATTTATTCATTTCCCTTATGTGGTTGGAAAACATTCCTTTTAAACAAGATACCATTTCAACACTAGTCTTTTTCATTTTAATTTCCAAGGTAATCTTGCAATAAAAAGTGCCCCCTATATGTTTCATAACTTTCTTTACAGCATCCCACTGGCCACCAACTTATATAACTTTTACGTATGTTTTACTAACATTCACTTCTGACAACCTGCAAGTGGCTTTGAACTGAGCAGTGTAATAATACTTACCCTGCCAAAACTGTCAATGACATTTAGTTACTAGTGCAAATGATCACTTTCTTAACTTATTTGATCTCACTGTACTATTTAGCAATGCTACTTACTGCATTCTTAAACGTTTCTATCTTTTTTTCTTTGCTGATCTATATATGCCCATTTTCTTTCCAGTTCTTGGGGTATGTCTTCTTGGTTTGCTCTTGCCCTCCTCTTTCTCTGACATCCTTAATTATGATATTCCAGGTCCTTTCCCTAGCCATCTTTTCTATTTTCAGTAAAGCTGCAGTAAACATTTTTGTACAATTTTATACGAACATGTCTGCTGAGTGAAGTAAGTCAAGCAGAGAGAGTCAATTATCATATGGTTTCACTTACTTGTGGAGCATAACGAATAACATGGAGGACATTGGGAGATGGGGAGGAAAAGTGAGTTGGGGGAAATCAGAGGGGGAGACAAACCAGGAGAGACTGTGGACTCTGAGAAACAAACTGAGGGTTTCGGAGGGGAGAGGGTGGTGGTTGGGTGAGCCTGGTGGTGGGTATTAAGGAGGGCACGTATTGCATGGAGCACTGGGTGAGGTGCATAAACAATGAGTTTTGGAACACACCCACACACAAAATAAATAAAATTTAATTTAATTAAAAAAAAAAAAAACCCAAAACGAACATGTCTAGGGGCACCTGGGTGACTCAGTGGGTTAAGCAAACTCTTGATTTCAGCTCAGGTCATGATCTCAGGGGTGTGGGATGAAGCCCACATTGGGTTCCTCTCTCAGTGGGGATCTACTCAAGATTCTCCCTCTCCTTCTGCCCCCACAACCTCTCTAAAATAAATAAATAAATAATTCTTAAAAAAAAAAGAATATGTCTTTACTTTGTGGGATAAATGCATAGGATTGGATGGCTTCTTTATGGTTTCTTGTAATAAGATATATATGTTGTATCTATTTATCTAGAGAGAGGAGGAGGAAGAGAAGTTGTTTTTAAAAATTATTGTACAATTTTGCCTTCCCAGCAGCAATATATTAGGCGTCCTATAACTCCATAATCTTATCAAAATTACTATTTTCAGGTCTTAAAATTTTATTTATTTATTTAAATATTTAAAGATTTATTTATTTGAGAGAGAGAGCACATACACACTTGCATGCAAGGGGAGGGGCAGAAGGAGAGAATATTTAAGCAGACTCCTCACTGAGCTGGATGAGACAGGGCTTGATCTTACGACCCATGAAATCATGACTTGAGCCAAAACCAAGAGCCAAATGCTTAACCAACTGAGTCACCCAGGCGCCACAGTTTTTAAAATTTTAATTATAATATTTGTTTGTATTGATCTGTAAAGGTAGTTTGTAACTCACTTTTTTCTTTTTAACATAAATATTTTTGACCATCATTTTCCCTATATGCACTGTGTTAAGAGCGAACCCCAAATTTGGATGTATTTTTAAAATTTCTCACTTAATACAAAATATTTCTAATTTTTCTTCAGAAACATTAAGCCACATATTATTTAAAGTGTGTTTTTAAAATTTCCATTAACTTATGGGTTTTATAATTTAATTCCAGTTTTTCAGAGACTATGTCTCACACTATTTTTGTCATCCTGAATACATTGAGACTTATTTACTGGTCAGCAAATAATTTATTTTGTTGAATGCTCCATCTGAACTTAAAAGTATGTTACTTTTTCGTGGTAAATTCCATAAATGTTACCTAGATCCAGTTTAAATCTGTATATCTCATAAGTTTTCTCTCTACTTTTTTTATGATTAACAGAGAAGTATTGTAATTGCCAACATAATTGTAGATTTGTCTATTTTACTCTAAACTTACCTCAATTTTCACTTTGTTATTAGGTGCATGTATTTAGCATTAGTATTTCTTCTTGGTGAACTGTCCCTTTTATCAATATGACAAACTCCTCTTTATCTCTGAAAATATTCGTTACTTTGAAATCTAAATATTTGGGTACTGATATAGTCATTCTAGCTTTGTTGTCGTTGCTGTTGTTAGTGTTTGTATATTGTATTTTTTCATGGTTTCCTTTGCACTTCCCTCTTTTTGATATTTAAAGTAGCTTTTCTATAGCTAGTATCCGGATGTATCTTGCTGTTAATCCAGTCTGTTAAGGTTTCTCTTGAATTGGTGTGTTTAGATAACTTCTATTTAATGTAATTATTTGGGCTTAAATCTTCATGTCACTATATTGCTATGTCTGTTCCTTGTTCCTGTTTTCCTCTTTGCCTGCATTCTTTTGATCTGAGTACTTCTAGTAGTCCACCAAGAACCATTTTTGTGAATATTGTGGTGCAGTATCGTCATGATTATTTCTTTTTTTTTTTTTAAGATTTTTATTTATTTATTTGACAGAGATCACAAGTAGGCAGAGAGGCAGGCAGAGAGAGAGAGAGGGAAGCAGGCTCCCCGCTGAGCAAAGAGCCTGATGCGGGGCTCGATCCCAGGACCCTGGGATCATGACCTGAGCCAAAGGCAGAGGCTTTAACCCACTGAGCCACCCAGGCGCCCCCATGATTATTTCTATATTTTTCCAGCTGGTACCCTTATGCCATCTATGCAATGAACCAAGTATCCATAAATTTTCAGACCTGTTTCTGAGCTTTATATTCTGTTCCACTGGTTCCTTTATCTGTTCTTATATCAAAACAACACAATCTTACTACTATATTTTTGATAACTGGTACTGACTTCCCATTTTTACTTTTTTTTTTTCTTCAACAGTATTTTACAAGCCATATTTGACTCCATCCTTTCCACAAAGTTTTATAAGTAAATTCTATTTATATACAGAAAAAAATTATAATATTTTGATTTGTATTATATTATGTAAATAGAGTCATAGGTTCTTTTAGAGGAACTTTTTAAAAATTATTGAGTTTTCCAATTCATGTACATATTTGACTGCTCTGATTATTTGGGGGACTCTTTGAATTCTTCTAATATTTATTTGCAAGGTATATTCCAGACAATTTACATCTCTGGATTGTTATTGGGAAAACCTGAGATGAGCTAGAAAGCTTAGAGGAAATAGTTCTCACCAGTATTTCCTAGTTAATGTTTGAGAGGCAGTGTTAAGTAGCACATTTGGTCTACAAATATGTTTCTAGGTGTTTCTGCTGAAGGGATAGAGAAATAATTTGTAGAGATGTCATTGTAAGTCCCTTTTCTTTTATTGCAGTTAGAGCCATCCTGATTTTATTAGAGCAGCTTTTACACATTGGCTTCCACCTAAGTCTATTGAAATAAGACTATTCTTTTAAAATCCTCGGTAGCATGAAGTTTATTAGCTTTGCAGTCTAGCAAGCCCGAATTTTAATTCTGATTCTTTTATTTACTAGTACTGTGTTGCTGAGCCCTGTACTTCAACCTTTCAAACTTCAGTTTGCTGGTGTATAAAATGGAGATGATAAAAATTCCTCTTAAATTTATTAAATATAGTAAAAGTGTATAGAGCATGTGGTAGATTCTAGGTGTGAATGGCAGCTACTTAATTTTTATGATCAGGTAGGAATAGTAGGAACTCTAGAAATCACCTGTTGTAACATACTCACTTTACCACTGAAAAACTGAAACTCATTCATGCATTCATTCAACAAATATTTATGGTTTACTTTTTTTAAAAAGATTTTATTTATGCATTTGAGAGAGTGAGACACACAGTGAAAGAAGCAAACAAGCACAAGTGAGTGGAGGAGGGGCGGTGGGGGGGGAAGCAGACTTCCTGCTGAGCTGGGAGCTGGAGGTCAGGCTCCATCCCAGAACCCTGAGGTCCCAGAACCTGAGCCAAACCCTGGGATCTTGACCTGAGCTGAAAGCAGACACTTAACTCACTGAGCCACCCAGGTGCCCCTATTTATGGGTTACTTGCTCCTGCTAATGGGAATAAAGAGTGACAGGCAGTGAAGATGCTACGACAGAAATGGTGCTCAGAGAAGAACTTTAGGAGGAAGATATATATTCGCAGAGACTTCAATGAAATGATACAGTGAATCATACAAATGGCTAAGGAAAGTTTAGAAACAGAAGGAACCATGTATGAAAATACCCTGAGGAAGAAATAAGCTTTATGGGTTCAAGATTGGCAAGAAGACAGTGGGCTGACACTGTGCCACACGGAAAGTAGCATGAAATGAGTTTGGAGACCTAAGCTGAAACCACAGTGGGAAACCACGATAGAGTTTTGAACAAGGAAGGGAAATAATTTGATTTAGAAGTTGTTTTATATTTACTCGAAGGGTTCTAAAGATTCTACCTCTCCTTTTAAATGTAATATATAAAATGTTTCAAGCTTAAATTGTGAACTTTAATAATAACGATATTATTTCTTCAAAAATAGTCTTGAATACAATGTTTTTAGGTTGGAATGACACTAAGACTTCCTAAAACCTATCTTGTTAACAAAATACAAAATGATTCCTCTTGTTAACTCAGCATGTTCTGCTTTGCTGGTATCATAGCTAAAATTTGTCTAATTTCTTATAATTTATCTGAGAAGGTGAGGTTAAAATAGACTTTCATTATTTGTTTTATTTCTCCTTTAATTACTATTTTATGGTATTGATATATATATAGCTCTCGATGTATAAGTGAACTTATTTTCAGATATTAATACTTTATATTTATTGATTTTAATTCATTTTTCCTGAAAACTATTATTTTAAATGAATAAATTATTTTAATGAATTTATGCTGATAATATATAGTAATCAAATGGATAATTTTATAATGGTCTTAGAACCTTGTTGGGTTCCACCCTAATTAAATTGTTGGCCAGTCTTACAAAAGATTACTTAACCTTCACCTCTGTCTCTACTCAGTAGGGTAGGTTACCAACAGTATCTAGCTCCAAACATACTCCACACCAATAATGTATTAGATGTTACAATGGTAAAGTGTACTTTAAAAATAGTAATCTAAAACACTTATTACAGTCCAAACATTGAAGATAGGACCTATTCACAGCATGCCCTAATTTTGTAATTAACAATGAATCAAAAGAAACTATTAAGCTTCTGGGGCATTTCTGTTCTTAATAAACCTCATGCTGCTTAATGCTCAAAATTCTATTGTCCTCTTAATATGTTTATAGATCTTTATAGGATCAAATATAATAGTTTGAAGGATGATTATTTTCATAAACATTTACAAAGAATTATTTCAGCATTTTTTCTCTTCCTGCCCATTTTAACTGTTTAACTTTCTGAGTTCCTAACATGTTGTCATAGAACTGAAATATTGCCCAGCAATCATGGAACAATTTCAGTTTGTATCTTCTTCCCAATATGCTGATCTAGTCAGCATAAGTTCAGATTCCCCAGTTTTTTGTTTACAGACATGTCTGGTCAATGTTTAATTTTGGCAGAAGTCATTAGTTTTTTATTGTACTTTTTTTTTTTTCTGTAAAGAACATCTACATTTACAGGGTAAGCATTTTCAATCATGCAATGAAAATACCGCTCTATTAAATTCATTCTAATACTATCATGTTATTTAAATGCAAATGCTGACACCATCATAATGCAGTAAAATTTTCTTGCTAAGAAAATGATACATATTAGAATAGAGAATTTGGCTAAAGTAGGTATACTTTAAGAGATAAAAAAAGATTACGGCCATTTCTTTACCATTAAATTAGGGGAGAGAAAGTGATAACTCTGTGTCACACTGTTCTTAAACTGGCACTTACTTATACTGTTGGTGAGTTTTAAGAACATTACAAACACAGAAAATCAGTATGAAACATAGATATAACCTTTTAGATGGTGTTATCGTTTGACCCAGGATCCCACTCTGAGAAATGTAAGTTAAAAGAATACTTGAACTGAAGTCAAAACACAAAGGAAAACATATATTCATAAAAATTTATATATGGTATTAGTTTTCTATTGATTAAACAGAAAAGGGGAAGAGTTTATTAAACTGTAATACATGTGAGATACTACTGGTCAGCTACTGGAAATGATGATTATTTAGCTTACACTGTCACTGTAATATCTAACAACATGGTATTGAAGGAAAAGTAGTCAAAAAAAAAAAAAGGCACATATAATAGGAACTTGAGTACCTGTAACTGAGCATGCATATAGATTGAGATTGGGTAGCAAGTATAAAACCAGAAATAGATGTTTTAAGTTGAAAAAGTGAGTGTTTTAATTTATTTAATATATATATTAATATTTGATGTGGTATTGATTTTAAGAGGTTAAGTAGGGTTACCACAGAAATATTGAAAAATGTTTATACTGTGAATAATAGATATGCCGTATACTTTAACAAGAGAATTGGATAATACAGTTTTGGTGTTGCAACTTAAATTATTATTACAATATAAAACATTACAAATTATTGAATCTAATGAATACAAAATATGTTTCATTTTATGCTTTTACAGTTCAGAAAAAATTGTTAAGTAAAGTTAAAGCAATTCAAAGTAGAACATTTATTTTAAATAAAGAATTCTTTTGTAAATTAAAATATAACACTCTGGGGGCTCCTAGGTGCCTCAGTCAGTTAAGCATCTGCTTTTAGGTCAGATCATGATCCCACATCAGGGTCCCCACATGGTGGAAAGTGTGCCCCCCCTTTGCCCCTCCTCCTGCTCATGCTCATGTGCTCCCTCTCTCTCCCAAATAAATAAACAAAAAAATCTTAAAAAGAAAATAAGATACAACACTATGGTTTTATAATATACATATTCCCAATTGGTTTTCCAGGTAGACATCTGGTATTCAAAGTTATTTCAACTCAAGGACTCTGTTTTTCCCCAGACTTGTCTATTTAAAAATGATTATGGTGTTTGCAGTGTTATTTATAATAACCAAATACTACAATGGATTATTATTCAACTTTAAAAAGGAAAGCCTGCCTTATGCTACACAATAGATGAAACTTGACGACAGTAAGCTTAGTGTAATAAGCCAGTCACAGAAGGACAAATGCTGTATGACATCTTTATGTGACATATCTAAAACAGAAGTAGAGTGTTTAAGAGAGGTTGTCAGTGGGAGGAGTTAGGAGTTGCTGTTCAACAGGCATTAAATTATGGTTACATAAAGTAAATAAGTTCTAGAGATCTGCTATACAATATTGTGCCTATAGTTAACATTACTGTATCATAAACCTAACAACTTGTTAAGAGGGTAGCTCTCATGTTAAGTGCTGAGAATAAAAACAACAAAAAAAGGATTATAGGTTAGATTCTATATTGGCTTTGTATGATTCAAGATTTTCAGTGTTTGTCCAATATTAAAACTCTTGAAACATCCCACGTTATAATAAAGTAATAATTATTCACTTATAACCCTTCCATATTACTCCATATTTTTGTAATTAATATTAGGGTTTGTTTTAAATAAATATATATAAATATATGTTTTAAATATATATATTTCAATAAATATATATCATATATAAAATGACATACATATATTATATCATACTGTATGACATACAGTATGAAAAAAGGAGTTATTTACAGAAAATAATGGAATGAATGATTGACCCTTTTATCTCTGAACATTGAAGGAGATAAATTTCCAGCTGCTATTCTCTATTTTTATTATTGGGCCAATGTTCTATATAAATAGGATATAACCATTTAATACTCAAAGAGTTTAATATGTCTATAACAATCAACCTCAGTACTGTCACTACAATATTACATGAGTTTTTCATGAGGTATCTCTAAGGCACATAATAGAAAACAAAATTGGAAAATGACCCAAGTTTCTTTCACTGTGATTTGGGAATGATAAATCCTTATAGATGAGACATTTTTCTGGACTAGCTTTTTTATTGGGGGAAAAAAGTTTCAATTTTTGTTGGTAAGGTTTGCATTCATATTTAACGATGCTTGCTTTTTCCTCTGGTCACACTAGAGCATTAACAGAGTACCTCGAAGCAAACTCTCTAGTGTATCACAGGTGCTTCAGTTATTTAAAACAAGCCTATGCAGTTCTTAAGGAGAAGATAAATGAGATCAGACTTAAGAGTAGTATATTTTGGAATATTATTGACTGAATTTATAATAAAGGGCAATTTTCTGTATAATTTAATCTAATTGGAGACTCTTGTTTTAAGTAATGTTTGTAAAAATTTCAACAACTACAACTCCAAGAATCATAACCACCATGGCCAGTACCACCAGCACTATCAATGGCACATCTTCCCTGTGGTAAACATTGTGCCAAGATCAGTATATGTGTAAGTTCTGTAAAACCCTACTAATGACCATGTGTGTTCAATATTATCTCCGTTTTCCAAATAGAAGAATACATATATTCTGAAGGAAATACTAAGTAACTGCCCCAGAATGAACACTGAAAAGCGTAGTACTGGGCACAATGAAGACTTTCAGACTGATGGAGACTTTTGCCCTGCATAATGAGGCTAATACTAAAACATGAATTCAAGTATTCTACCCCAGATATATCTGCTGGCTGTTACTGGTATCCAAGGATCAGCCACATGTGTCGACAGTAAGATAAGCTGATAAGAATCCGAAATGTGTAGATTTCCATTATTCTTTGTGGCTTCCTAAATCTAATAAACTATGATTAAGAGATAAGAAATGTCCAAATATTATATGGCGTATTTATTATATGACATATAAAAAATTAGTATATCAGTCAGGTACAGTGATAGAGATTCCACTTTATTTTAAACAAATTGTGTTATATGATAATGGTATGACATAGCTTGTAAAAACAAAGGGACTTAAGAAATATACCCTAATCTCATCTTCCATGATACCCGAAGTCTCACCGTAGTTCTGCGCTGCCAAGATTTTGACTTTCTCAAGAAATACCAAGAAGTGGTAGAATCAGGAAGTTTATCACCGCAGCGACATGCTACTCCTGCCACTACCAGGAAGCCTTGTGCTGAAATGAAAAATGCTGGTGGAGATGCCAACTCTAGAACTATGCTTCTTCTGCTCCAATATGCAACAGCAAAATAAATGTTCACGCATTGCTTTTGGATGCCCTGAAAGCTAGGGATTGGGCACCAAGATCTCTGAAATAGCTGTTTGGCAGAACTGGAGATGGGGAAAGGGAGGCAAATGCTATCACTGATGTAACTGTGAGAGTAAACAGCAAAAGTAGATGTAGGGTAGGTTTCTAACTTGCAGTGTTTTCTATTTCTAATTTCCAAATATTTTGCAGGTGAATTTGATATCTGAAACTTTAAACATATTTCTAAACTGAGTCATAAGCTTTCTAGCATCTGTCCTCTGTAGTCTAGAAATGAACACTAAGAGAAAGTTGAAATGGGTGCTGGGTCAGCAGATTGACAAGATCTGCCGAAAGAATGTTACTGAGGAAGGTTGCCCATACTTGCCCTTGTGAGATGGCATACTCAGAGAATTTTTTGTAACGTAGTTGAAAATTTTGTATCTGTAGCAAGCATAGAAGACACTTAACTGGTTTTATCACCTACTAATTATTCTTCACTACAATGTCTTATGAATTAATGACATAATTAATGACATAATAATTCTTATGAATTAATGAACTATGATTAATGGTTAGTTTGGGTACTGTAGAGATGACAAATATTGAAAATTTTTTCTTGTATGAAACTTTGGAATGACTAAACGAATGTCAAATATTGGCAACCATGCTGTTTAGACAATGCTAAACCAGTGGTTATATCCTTGAAGGGCCCAGCTTATTCGTTCATCACAAAAAATATATTTTTTAAAGATTTTATTTATTTATTTGTCAGAGAGAGAAAATGAGAGAGAGAGAAAGTCCACAAGCAGGGGGAGCATCAAGTAGAGCGAAAGCATGCTTCCTGATGTGGGACTTGATTCAGGACCCTGGGATCATGACCTGAGCAGAAGGCAGATGCTTAATCGACTGAGCCACCCAAGGCATCCATCATTACAAAAAATATTATTATCCACATAATCTCAGAGTGTCATAAATTATATGGGAAGAGAAAAATAATTATTGTACTTAAATCCGTCTTAAGAAACACATTTGTTCTCTTTTTAAAATCTCAGGAATTGATATGCAACTTAAATAGACTTCATATAAGTATCATTTATAATATAAATGTCTTTGTCTCCAAACTTAAAAATAGTCAAATGATTATTTTTACCTCATTTGAGTTTTATGCATTACTGTACTATTTTCATTTTTAAATGTAGTTGACATTTAAAATGTCTTTCCACACTGTGCAGAAATTTCGTAACATTGGAGAAGTACCCATATTTTAGTTATGATAATTATATTATATATTAAATATCTTAAAGATACATTTTAGAGGTATACATTGAACTGCATATGTATATACCTATATTGAACCATAGACAAATTACATAGTTTAAGTATTAAATTATGAAGGAGGGAAATGAACGAGGATGTAAGTGGCTTCATAATTATGGAAGCCGAGTGATAGGTACACTGAGATTCACTATGCATACATCTCTCTACCTTTGTATATATTCAAAATTTTCCATAATAAAAAATTTAAAATTAGAAGCATGTTTTGACATTGAAAGCAAAGTTTATGGTATTTTCAGAATGGAAAAAAATAATAATGAATTATATATCAAAAATCAATGCTTATGTAATTATAAAAGAACTGTTTTAATAAGTAAAGATAAAAACAAATAAAACAAAACAATAAATTTGAGGTGATAACAACGAATTGTCATGTTTTTAACTGTCATCATTTTTTCTTTTCTAAAAAGTGTTACCTAATAGTGTCCTACGTAATATAAAATAAAGTGTATAGACATGATTTCCATTGGTAACACAGCTTTTACAAGTTACAACACTTCAGTAATATAGGTTTAAATTTACCATAATGGATTATTACAATAAAAACGTAATGTGATTGTTACTAATTTATGTTAGTGGGCACACTTAGTTTATAGAATATATCAACCTCAGAGTACAGTCTGGAATTATTATCCTCATTTTATATATAGCAAGAGGTTGATTAGTCCGATCACTTGTTGGAGATTACACAAAAATTTGAGAACGGCGATTAAGACATTTGAACTCAGACTCTTAACAGAGTTCAAGCTAAACTTGAAGGATTTTATTTTACCATTTACAACAGGCTTACTCCGTATTTGTATTTTCTTCATTTTCTTATAGATTAATCTAATTCACATGTCTCAACCTTCTTACTACCTTATGAAGTACTGAAATGTCAATTGCTTTAGAAAAAAAAATCTGCCTTATTTGGTTCTTATGAATTGATTCACCATCTTTACATCACTTGTCATCATAATATAGTTATATGATAAGCAGAATACACATATTCGCTATTAAATTTATTGCCTTGAAAAATTCTATTACAGGGTCTTATTATTCATGTGATAAGCAGACAAAAATATGCACACACTTTGCCGATGATACAATTTGAAAGAAACTATTAAATAAGAGAAATTTGTGGTAAAATAAAAAATTTTAAAAAATATAGAAAAGCCATGTTTTCAACCATACATAAGTTATTTTTAAGCTATGTTAGTGCCTCCTTTGAAAATAGATCAATGTCCCATTTTCATTTATAAAGTACTGACCTTGGGACTCTGAATAGAGCATTTTTAGTTGCATGTTCATTGTCCCTTATTAACATTCAGTACTAAACTATTGATACTTTCAAATGTATTTTTCTATTATTTTTGTACATGTGCTCAGCTTCATTTGAGGTCACTAACTGGCCTGGACTAGGAATGGGATTTAGTTATGCCTTTATATTATTTCAAGTAATCTTTAGGAAATTAGATTGCTGATTATATAATTTTCTAAAATGTTACGAAAGTTGCATGGGGAAAAGAATGGGTGGATAAGTGCACACAGCATTTCTTGGCTTCTCAGGAGTCCAGAAAAACTAATGATAGGAAAATATGTGAGTGGGAGGGACCAAGGAGATCATACTCCCATTCTTATTATCCTCAGGTACTGACACGCCTAAGCCATTTAGAAGTAAATGTTTTGATCATGAAAGCTTTACCAAGACTTCCAGAGAATGGAATTCAGCCCCCCTCCAGTCAAATTTTTTGTGACCCTTACTTTTAAGAAAACCGCTTTTCCTCTTAACTAAACTTGTCTTCTACAGTATCTCAATTGTATTCTCTCTTTAGAATTAGGAAATATTATCACCTGCCATAAAAGGATCTTCCTTTATAGAATCTAATTTGTTTTCTTCTCTTGTCATCTGAAATGATGTCAGTCATGTTCTGTTGGATCTGTGCTTTCTGATGTTTTAGTTTGACATTCTTCATTTTTTAAATCTCCAGTTAAACAAAAATGTTGGGAAATTAGAAAAACGTTAAATTCTACCACAGTAATCAAATGGTTGCTTAACATCTTCAATAGACTTTCCAACAAGATTTTCAGGTATAGATGATAGTATTATAGCTTTCAGAGTCAACAGTACCTTTTTACTGTGTCCAAACACTTGCATTACTTTTCTGAGTGTTAAGATTTCATGAAGTCTAAAATAAAAGTCTGGTAAATAATAAAGTGCTATAAGAAGCAAGATTATAATCAGACTCTTAAATTGGAAGTTTATAATATCATACTTCAGATTCATAAATTACCTTTCCTCCCCAACAGGACATGTGTGTTACAGACGACTAAAATTAAATTATAATTGCATTTAAAGCATTATTACAGTGAGAATGGTTATCAACTTGCAGATTTAAAAAGAGAGTACAGTTATCTAGAAAGGTACTAACAATTTCCATCCAAGCACTGTCCAAAGTGAATTTAACTCTTTTACCCCATTGACAAGACTTTGGTCACTGAGAATTCCCTTTAGACCTCTAGATTTTTACATAAATGATGTTCTCTGAAAAATGCTTTCTTCTCTACTTTCTATAGTTTACTCAGATCTGTATTTTTTGTATCTATATATATATATTTTAATTAACATATAATGTATTATTTGTTTCAGGGGTACAGGTCTGTGAATCATCAGTCTTACACAGTTCACAGTACTCACCATAGCACATACCCTCCCCAATATCCATCACCCAGCCACCTTATCCCTTATCCCTACCCCGCCCGCAGCAGCCCTCCTGAGATTAAGAGTCTCTTATGGTTTGTCTCCCTCTCCAGTCCCACCTTGTTTCATTTTTTCCTCCCTTTCCCCCATGAACCCCTGCCCTGCCTCTCAAATTCCTCATATCAGAGAGATATATGATAATTATACTCAGATCTATTTTTTAAGACACTTATCTGAAACATATTTCCTGATACCCATTTTCTGGCAGAGGTTCTCATCTTATGTTGCCCTATAATTTCTCAATCTCTCTAATCAACACATATATTAAGGGTGTTGAGGTTGTCTGCATAGCTGTCTTTCTTCCCCCATGATAGATAAATTTATTAAGTCAATAACCGTCTGGCTTGATCACCATTCCTTTTCCGGTGTGCCGTGCACCATTCCTAACTCACACATAGCGGCAGTAGAATAACTGAATATTTATTGGGGGAAAAAAAGTTTTTAAAAATGTCCAAGAATATTATATGGAATGAACCTGAGAAGTGGTGACATGTGATAGAAAAAATAAAAGAAAGACAGGAGTTTACCAGCTAATAAGGCAGAGATCAAGACCACAAATTATGGCACAGTCACCTAAGCCATCAGGCCATCCTGGGAGGGTAAAAAATCCCTTTCTTTTGCTCAACATGTGACTTCACTCCAAGTCATAGGCATGGGCATTTTTTTTAAGGTTTTATTTATTTATTTGACAGAGAGAGCAAGCACAAGTAGGGGGAGCGGCAGGCAGGAGAAGCAGGCTCCCTGCTGAGCAAGGAAGCTGGTTGGGACTGGGTCCTAGGACCGCCTGAGCCAAAGGCAGATGTTTAACTGAGCCACACAGACAGGTGCCCTAGGTATGGGCCTTTTTAAACTTCTACATAGAACAGTAAATTCTCTGCTTATTTTCTTTTCAAATATTTGCATTTCAAAACTAGTAACATAAACTTGCAAGTTCATAAATAGTTTTGGAAGTTATGGCAAGGTTTTAGAAATTGTTTAAAGCCTGCGATACACAGAACCACAAAAGAACTCTAATGACAATGATCTTTGCATAAATATGTGGCATTTGGAAATTCTAAGTTTGAAAATTCCTTAATGGCGTATAAATGTTATATGTTTATTTTGTTCTGAGATACTAACCTGGGTTCAAGTTTTAAAGGAGAAATGTATGGGAGAACAAGCCAAAATTAAAAAGAAAATTATAAAATTTAAATTACACAAGCATGTTAACTGAAGTAAATACAGCCCAAAGTATAGGGCATCATCCCTAGTTCTTTCTTAATGCCACCTTTGAGTTTTGAGATTTTGGGATGACCATGGCCTCTATTTTCCTATTTACTTGAAATATAACCATATGTTATTTTAGGTTTTACATGTTTTATCATTACAAACAAGAAGACAGTAAAGACAGTAACAGTGTATGATTCAGAGATTCAAAAGTATAAAAACTTCATATGTTTTGAATCATATAATAAGTTTTCCAAGACACTTTTATGTTTTTTCTTAAAGATTTCTTTTTATTATCCATCTAGTTACTGAGCTGGAAGTTTTTGAAAAACAAAACAAAACAAAACAAAAAAAAACCAAAAAAAAACAACAACATGAAATAGATTTGACCTAGGAGTGGGGAACTACAAATTTAATTCTGTTTTTAAAAAATACAGATTACTTTAACAGAATGGTTGAGTTCATGCTGAATAAAAATGAGCTGTTAGGTAATGGAAACAAATGTAGGAGTGGGATTTAAATGTAAGGGTTGAACATTGGAAAACAACTGAAAATATTTTCTGGGGACCATATACATATATATGTAATAATTTATGCCCTTTTTCAATATGGGTATAAACAAGACACCAGTGAATTTTTTTTTGTTGTTGCTAATAGTGACAAAGGTCTAAATTTTAGTGATATCTGTTATACAAGCCAAAGACAAATTCTGAAGAAAAATATAATGGAAGACTTTTCTTTATTATGTTTAAAAGTATATCCTTTATTAATTGCTAAACAGGAAAATATTCTAATTTTTTAATTGATGTATAGTTGACACACAATATTATATGCATTAGTTTCAGGTGTGTAACATAGTGATTCATTATGCTATGCTCACCACAAATGTAGCTACCATCTGACACCATACAATACTATTATAGTATCATTGACTCTGTTTCCTATGCGGTACCTTTTATCCCCATGACTTACTCATTGCATAACTGGAACCCTGTATCTCCCATCCCCTTCACCCATTTTGTACATTCCTCTGCTCTCCTCCCCTCTGGCAAGCACCAATTTGTTCTCTGTATTTATAGGTCTATTTCTGCTTTTTTGTTTGTTCATTTTTGTTGTTGTTCCACGTATTAGTGAAATAATATGATATTTGTCTCATTTGTGTCTGACTTATTTGATTTATCATAATACCCCGTAGGTCCACCTATGTTATCACAAATGGCAACATTTCCTTCTTTTATTTATGACTCAGTCATAAATAAATTGTATATCCATACAATATAAATTGTATATCCATACCCTATCTTCTTTATCCATTAATCTGCCAACAGGTATTTGTTTTGTTTCCACATCTTGGCTGTTACAAATAATGTTGCAGTAAACTTAGGGGTGCATATGCATTTCTTTGCATTAGTGTTTCCATTTTCTTTGGGTAAATACCCAGTAGTAGAATTATTGGATCATATGGTATTTCTATTTTTAGTTCGTTGAGGAATAGTTTTTCCGGAGTGGCTGCACCAATTTACATTCCCACCAGCAGCGCATAAGGGTTCCCTTTTCTCCACATCCTCACCAGTACTTGTTATTTCTTTTTCTTATAATAGATACTCTTGACTCCTGTGAGATGATATCGCCTTGTGGTTTTGATTTGCATTTCTTTGAAGATTAGTGATGTTGAGCATCTTTTCATGTGTCTGTTTGCCATCTGTATGTCTTCACTGAAAAAAATGTCTATTCAGTCATCTGCCAACTTTTTAATCAGAGTGTGTGTGTGTGTGTGTGTGTGTGTGTGTGTGTGTGTGTTGAGTTGTGTAAGTTACTTATATATTTTGGATATTAACCCCTTAACAAATATATCATTTGCAAATATCTTCTCCCATTAAGTAGGTTGCTGTTTTGTTTTGTTAATGATTTTTTTCACAATGGATAAGCTTCTTTTTGGTGTAGTTTCAGTAGTAGATTCTACTTTTTTAATATATATTTTTCATTGGAACTTCCAGAATCATAAAATGTTATAGTTAGGAAGACCCTCGTAAGAATCTGATTAATCTGTGTCATTGCACTTTCTACTTGTAATACTTGTCCAGTTTTGTTTTGTTTCATTTTGTTTGCCTGAAGCCAGAAATCTACCTTTCCATTCATCTATGAAGTGTATTTGGATATCTGTCTGTCTGTCTATCTATCTATCTATCTATCATCTAATATAAATTCTAAAACCAGTTCTAACACTAATGCTGTGATTTGGGGGAAATTGTTAATAATTTTGTACTTCAGTTTCTTAATTTGTGAATTTGAAGTGAGCAATAGTATCTAGCACAGAGTTGTCAGAGTGAAATCAATCAGTGTATGACTAGAATAGAATAAGTCTTCAGTAAGGATTAGCTGTTAGTAGGATTCAAAATTCCTCTATCTTCTCAGATCGACTATAGCTTTTTCACTCTCTATAAGTTTGCAATTGTATAATGTAAGATGACATCACTCATATTGTCAATCTAATGTTAGCAACTCTTTTATTGATAATTATTTTTATATAATTATCTTTTCTTTTTTCTCCAAAAAGATTTTGAGGTATTTGAAGGCAGCGACAGGAAGCTCTATTCTCCCTATAGATGGTAGAAATTGGTGGAATACCTTACAGATATCAACAACTTTCTATAAATATATTTCATGTACATTATTAAAAAAAATCTTATAGTCTTGACATTGGGATCAGGATGATTATTTTTACTAATTATATATAAATAGCTGTAAAATTTATAAACATAATTACTGTATTAGTCTAATATTTGGATTATTTCAAAAATAATGCCATTCATGTAGCTGCCATAGGGAGATATCTAATGTAGAGTTTGTTCTATTCTTCAGGTAATTTGCCCCTGTCTGTCCTTAGCCTGGAGCCTACAACTCTCTGATCTCCCAGTGGCCTGTTTCTTCTCATCTTACAGGTAGATATCTGCTCAAATGTCACCTTATCAAAGGAGGTCTTTTGAATCACTTTCTTTTTAGTAAGATCTCATCGCACACAATTCCACTATTCTCTTCTATTACTTGCTTAATTTTCATACAGTTTAGTAACCATCTGAAATTATTTTGTGTATTTTTTTTCCATTTTCAGGTATTTTTCCTTCCAATAAAACACTAGCTCTATGATAGTAGGTCTGTTTTATTCATATTTTAAAAATCAGATTAGAACAGCAGCTGACATATAAAGGTATTAATAAATACCTTTTGAAAAAGTGAACCAATGATTTACATGAAGTTTAAGGTTTCCTTTTTTATGGTATAAATCAAAAATTAAGGAAATTTTGGCCCAATTGGATTAAAGTGATTTGTCCTAACTATTTATCAGAAGAAAGATAATATCTACCAGAGGTATGTTTCCTCAAATCTTGTTGTTAAAAATTATTCATACAAATAAAAATTTATCCAGAATATCAAAATATTCCCCTTTAAAGGGGGGAGAATTAGAAACATGTAAAGGAAATAAAAATTCCATACCCAATAAATGATATTTGTCAGTCATCCAAAATATTGTACTTATTAGTTATAATATCTGATATTATGACAAATATCTTTTAAAATTGTTTTACCTTCTGGTCAAGACACATTTACAGACACTAAACTTGCTCTCCCATTCCCACAATAAACGATTATGAAACTACAAAATATATAAAAGGTGATACTTTTCAGGTATTAGAGAATGGGGAGCTCAGCACCACGATCCTTAAGAAAGAAGAAATACACGAGGGGCTGTCTAATGCTGCTAGGCTCTCCCCCTCTCCCAACTATATCAGAGAGAGAAAGAGTCCATGCACAGCATGGAGTCTTGTTAAACTAGGGAGAAAGAAAAGAATGGAGTCTGTGGCAATCGAAGCAGCTGGAATTTATAGGAAAGGATTCTGGGAAGGAAAAGATGTGTTGAGTAGGATACTCAGAGGTTTGTAAGGGGTGCCCCTATCGGTTTTTGGCTGGTAATTAGGTGGAACATATTCAGAGTAATACTCTATGAAGTAGCTCTGGCAGAAAGGCTGCTTGTAGCTTGGAGATATTGGAGTTCAGCCTGGCTAAAAATGGAAAAATCTAGATAATCTCCTCAGGCGTTCACTTAAGATCTAAGAAAAGTCCCATATTAGGAGTAAGGATCACAGTGTAAGGTCAGTGATATGCCCTAGAACTAAGGACTAAACATTTATAGAAGCTTTTTAAAATTAAAAGGATTCATCTATAATTGAACTTCCTACCAAGATCAAACCAAACATCCTTTGCAGGAATATTATGTAATCCAGAGCTCCTATAGTACATCATCCTCAATATTCAATATAGAAAAGTTACTCGACATGTAAAGAAGGAAATGTCTACAATCAAGAAAAGATAAGCAAATATAAATAGCCCCAAGATGACAGAGATGTTGAAAAGAGACACAGAATTTAAAACAGCTATTAAAAATACATTCAAATGATGAAAAGAGGGGCTCCTGGGTTGCTCAGTGGGTTAAGCCTCTGCCTTCAGCTGGGGTCATCATCCCAGGCTCCTTGGGCTCTCTGCTCAGCGGGGAGCCTGCTTCCCCCCCACCCCCTGCCTGCCTCTCTGCCTACTTGTGATCTCTCTCTGTGTCAAATAAAAATAAATAAAATCTTAAAAAAAAAAATGATGAAAAGAGAAAAAAAAACAAGAAATAAAGAATCTATTAATTTGTTACACGTGCTATAACAAAGTGTCATAAACCTTGTGGATTAAACAATGGGTATACATTGTTTCTCATTCTGCAGGCTAGAAGTCCAATATCAAAGTAACTGCAGGATTGATTTTTTCTGAGGGCTGTGAGAGAGAATCCTTCCCACTCTGCTCACTTGGCTTCTGGTGGCTTACTGGTAGTCTATAGCATTCCTTGGTTTATAGAAGCATATTTCCAATCTCTGCCTTCATTTTCATATGACTTTCTCCCTCTGTAAATAGCTGTGTCCAAATTTTCTCTTTGGTAAGGATAATAGTCATATTACATTAGGATCCACCCCAAGGACCTCATCTTAGCTTAACTAATTACATCTGTGATACCCCTATTTTCAAATAAGGTCACATTCTGATATACTGAGTTAGGACTTTAATATATGAAATTGGGGGGAACATAATTCAACTCATAATAATAAATAATATATTTAGAATCTCAGCAAAGAACTTAAAACCATAAAAATAAAATGAAAATTATATTAATTAATTAAAATTATATATGCAATTAAAATTATATTAATTACATTAATTAAAATAAAATTATAAAATTAAATTATATTAATTATATAAATGAAGTGATAATTGATGGGATGAGTTTAAGAGTAGATTGGAGAGCTCAGAAGAAAAATCAGTTGATCTGAATGCTAACCAATAAAAATTCAATCTGAAGAATAAATAAAGTTTAAAAAAATAAATAAATAGAACCTCAGTGATTTGTGGTACATCATTTAATCTAATATATATATATATATATATATACATATATATATATGGAGTTCCAGAAAGAGAAGAGGGGAAAAATGAGTAGAAAGATATTTGATGTAACAGTGGCCAGAAATATCTTAAAAACAATATGCAGATCCAAAAATCTCAGCAAATTCTAAGCTGATTAATAAAGAGGAAATTACACCTATGTACAATTGTAGACAAGTTACTGAAAATCAAAGATAAAGAGAAATAATTAAAAATTATGAAAATGTAAGACAGAGTAGATATAAGGGAACAACAGTGTGAATATCAATTCTCTTTTGATCAAAAACATTAAAGGCCAAAAAAAAAAAAAATTAAAGACCAATTGAAAGTGGGATAGCCATTTTTTAAGTATCAAAAGAAAAAATCAATCTATAATTTAATATCCAAAAAATCTTACAAAAATGGAAGGTGAAATAAAGATAATTAGGCATAAGTGAAAAATGGGGTTTGCCTCTAGCAGACTGTAATATATTAAATGCTGAAGGAAGGTCTTAATCCTAGAAAGAAATTATAGTAGATAGAAGCTTAGATACTCGGGAAGGATATAAGAGCACCAAATATGGTACAAAATAGTAAAGTCACAAATAATTTTTATCAGGTAACATGTACTTAATATAATGCAATGTTTAAAAAAAAAGCTGCTCAAATTAAGTATCACAACGTCTATACTGTTTTAAGTAATTTTGCAATTAAAAAATATATATAGAAATGAGTCATAGAATCTTTCTTTAATTGAAGTATAGTTAGCATACAGTGTTATATTAGTTTCAAGAGTACAATATGGTCCTGCAACAATTCTGTTCATTCCTCGGTGCTCATCAATCCCCTTTATCTATTTCACCCATCTGCCCTCCCACCTCCTCTGTGGCAACCGTCAGTTTGTTCTCTATATTTAAGGGTCTCTTTTTGTTTGTTTGTTTTTTCTTTGCTTGCTAGTTTGTTTTGTTTTTCAAATACCACATATGAGTGAAATCATAAAGTATTTCTCTTCCTCTGATGATTTATTTAACTTAGCATTATATCCTTGAGGTGCACTCATGTTGTTGTTGGAAATAGGAAGATTTCATTCTTCTTTATGGCTGAGTAATATGCTGTTGTGTGTGTGTGTGTGTGTGTGTGTGTGTGTGTGTGTATCACATCTGCTGTATTTATTCATCTATCCATGAACACTTGATTTGCGCCCATATCTTGGCTATGTTTTTTTTTTTTTTAAAGATTTTACTTATTTATTTGACAGAGATCACAAGTAGGCAGAGAGGCAGGCAGAGAGAGAGGAGGAAGCAGGCTCCCTGCTGAGCAGAGAGCCCAACGTGGGGCTCGATCCCAGGACCCTGGGATCATGACCTGAGCAGAAGGCAGAGGCTTAAACCACTGAACCATCCAGGCACCCCCATATCTTGGCTATTGTAAATAATGCTCTGGTAAGCATAGGATCTCTCTCTCTCTCTCTCTCTTTATATATATATATATTTGAATTAGTGTTTTTCTTTTCTTTGGGTAAATATCCAGTAGTGGAATTAGTGGATCATATGGCAATTAAATTGCTAATTTTTGAGGAATCTTCATAGACTTAATGTAATCCCTATCAAAATACTAAAAACATTTTTCACAGAACTAGAACAAATAATCCTAAAATTTGTATGGGACCATGAACAGTCAAAGCAATCTTGAAAACAAAGAACAAACCTGGAAGTGTCACAATCCTAGATATCAAGATATACTACAAAGCTGTAGTAATCAGAATAGTATGGTACTGGCACAAAAAATTGACACAGATCAATGGAACAAAGTCCAAAAATAAACCCAGGCTTATGTAGTCAATTAATCTATGGCAAAGGAGGCAAGAATATGCAGTGGGAAAAAAACAATCTCTTTAAGAAATGATTCTAGGAGAACTGGATGGCAACATGCAAAAGAAACAACCTGGACTGTTTTCTTAAACCATACACAAAAATAAGCACAAAATTGAATGTGGAACTGAAAGCATAAAACTCATAGCTGAATATAGAGGCAGTTATTTCTTTGACATTGACTATAGAAACATTCTTCTAGATACATCTCTTCAGGCAAGGGAAACACAAGCAAAAATAAACTATTGGGACTACATCAAAATAAAAAGCTTTTGCACAGTGAGAGAAACCACCAACAAAACAGAATGGCAACCTACTGAATGGGAGAAGATATTTGCAAATGAGATATCTGAGAGAGGGTTAATACCAAAATATATAAAGAACTTCTACAACTCAAGACCAAAAAGTAATTCCATTAAAATATGGGCAGAGGACATACAGATAGCCCAAAAACATATGAAAAGTTGTTCAACATCATTGATCATTAGTGAAATGCAAAATAAAACCACAGGTAGTTATTGGTGTTAAGTGTAAATAGTAGAAAATTTCATTGAGTTTTACAGGTTGGTATCTGCATACTATGTCAGTTGGTCCCTTTCTGAAATCCAGTAGAATTTTAATATGCTCAGAACTGTAAGAAATAATAGTAATTTTATATCGTGCAAAAGCATTATAGTTTTTCAAATTTAAAATCAGGATGAGGGGGGCACCTGGGTGGCTCAGTGGGTTAAAGCCTCTGCCTTCGGCTCAGGTCATGATCTCAGGGTCCTGGGATCAAGCCCCGCATTGGGCTTTCTGCTCAGCAGGGAGCCTGCTTCCCTTGCTCTCTCTCTCTCTTTGCCTGCCTCTCTGCCTACTTGTGATCTCTATCTGATAAATAAAATCTTAAAAAAAAAAAATCTGGATGAGGCACCCTTCATGATGCGGAAAGTTACGGTGCATGTTCTGTGACCAGTTACTGCGAACAATGAGTGTACTTGCTGTGCCTTGGTGATTCTTAAGGACTGGGTGTGGACCAGGTAAATGGAAACACTAACATTTGCCTGCTACTTCTCATCCTATCAAATTGAAAAATATAACATTTTTTTTAAAGTGGCCTAGAGAGATTGAGGATAGCAAGTATAAGCATCTTCACCATAGAATTCTGCTTTAAGAAGGAATAAAGATGTCAAAGTGGTAACTGGCAAAGTAGAGTCAAGAGATGTTGGAAAGAGAATCTCAGAGGCGCAGTTTTTTGAACCCCTCTCATAAGGTTAGGCTTTAGGCCTAGAACACCTTCTTACCAAGAGATGAGCTCACACAGTCTGTTTCAGGTTTATCACTTGTACAGCAATCTCTCTCCCTCTTTCAGGATCGGTGAGTGTTATTTTGTTTGAATTTATATATTGCGTACCGTCAGGCATGTCCCGACTTCAGTGGTTCAGACCAAAGGGGAAGGGGTCAGGCGCTTCTGGAACATGAGAAGAATGTGCATAGTCTACTCTGGGCCATATGGAACACAGGATATTAGGATACATGGTAATATGTGAGAGAAGGACAATGGGCCAGATGGCTGCTTATTCAGCCTTATGTAGAATGAAAAAGAAATATTCTAATACCATATTTCCTAGTTCCGGGCACATAAGCTGTGAAACTTTGGCAGCCCCACTGAGAGACGCCCCTTCAGTGCCTGAAGACGGATGAAAGCCCGATTATAAAATATGTTGTTCAGGATCTCAAAATGCAACATCATATAAACTTTCAACCTGTTTATTTCCATGAGTAAAGCTGGAGCTCTTATTACAAAAATTGGGACTGTGTCACCAGAGCATAGTGTATCTGCGGCGTCTTAACAGTTCATCATCACAATAACTCCCTACCTTATCGCACTCTGTTATTGTACTCACTGTACTTATTTTCTGAAACTATCAAGCAGATAGATGGATGATAGAAAATAGATAGGTAGTAGATGAATAGATAATTTTCTCTTCATTTTAACTATGTCCACAGCAGTGCTCTAGCTGCAGCAGCCAGACCATGCCTAACACCTGGCAAAACCTGAGTGGTCACTGAATAAATGCATAGATAAAAGACTAGAAGGAAACCACGTTGTGGCTGTAAACAAGCACAAAACATATGTCCCATTGGAAACATTTTCTGCTTTTTTTTTTTTTTTTTAAATCAACTGAATCTTTAAGAGGCTTGCCCTAGACTCATGACCAGAGTTCAAATACACCAGGGGCCTGATGGAGCCAAGCAAAATCAATTTACATTCAGAAATCCAAGAATTGCCTAGGTAATATTGACAAATTTTAGTAGGTATTATATCACTGTGAATTTGTAGAGGGTTGCCTAGAGGGCACAAAGCATAATTTTAATGTTTGCCATATTGGTTGCCAAAGGGATATCCCATAAGTAATAATATGTTTAAAGAAAATATGTGGGTAGGAGACTCTTGCTCTAACAGTTAACTGAGTAGGCTGGGGTAAACTCAGATGCAGAATTCATCCTTTCAAGTTAACTTCATGGAATGTATAGTCAGATTGTAGAGAAAAAGAGGATCTATTTTATATACCTTAATTTTGTCTCTGATAACATTCCTGTCAGTTCTCATAAGCCCATTCCTTTGTTTACTATTGATTAAGAAGGCCACACATATAGGATGAAATGGACAATACTGCACTTTCCCAAACGAAATAAAGACTCCAAGACTGGGGAGAAGCCAAGGATGGTCTAGCGCAACTACTAGTTGGTTAAGGATTCGGGATCATGAGAAGTAAACATTCTTTACAATTGATATTAACTATCTTTACATTTATATGATGTGTTTAGATAAAACAAAACAAAAAAAAACACAACAAAACAAAATCTCATTATTTTTCACTTATTCCATTTATGACCATAATATGAATATTAAAATTAGTAAAAGTGTTAGAGAAATTAATATATAATATACCCTGGTATTGTAGGGCCTCCATTTCCACAAAGTATTAAAATTGGTAAGGGCATGTTGATGTTTAATCCACATTACTTTAGAAAATGTGATAATTAAAAGTTTATTAAGATACTGTTTTGATTTTTGTTTAACCAATATCCAATGAAGGAGATGATTTTCATGTTTATGGTGAAAGGAAGTTAGTGTTATAACTTGATGGGTTCTGAGATAGACCTCCCTCAAATATATCTCTTTCATTAATACCTAAAATTCAATAAGCAGAAATTTATACCTGAATCCGAAATATTGCTTTCTTTATGGTTCTTTCTTCCAGTGCAAATGTATCTGAAACAGTACGTGCACTACATTCCTTATACTTTAATGTACAGTGACTATTAAGAGTGGAGCAAGTTAATCTACATCAGAATTAATAGGAGTTTTTAAAAACCTATACAAGTCTTCCTGTCCAAATGATATGTCACATACTCATTATATTTATTTTACCTTGGATAAGAGGTCTAGAACAACATGAGAAGACTAGACATCTGCAGAGAGTATGTGTTGATGGTAGGGTAGGGATAAGGACACATGGAGCGACATCCTCAAAATTAGCCTCTCCATTGCCCCACATTTCAGTTTTGACTGGGTTGGAATCTCATCAGACAGAAGTGAAAAGTTGAAATATCTGTGTTTAGAAGTGGACTGGGTAGGGGGCTCCTGGACAGTTCAGTTGCTTATGTGTCTGCCTTTGAGTCAGGCCATGATCCCAGGGTCCTAGGATCCAGCCCTGTGTCAGGCTCCCTGCTTCTTCCTCTCCCTCTGCTCCTCTCCTCTGCTTTTGTGTTCACTTGCGCGCTCTCTCGCTCTCTCTCTCTATCTCTCTCTTTCTCTCTCTCTCTCTCTCAGACACACACACACACACACACACACACACACACACACACACAAGTAAATAAATAAATAAAATCTTATTAAATATAAATAAGTGGAGTGGATAGGAGAGAAGAAAACTGATAAATAGAAGCATTAAAGTTATGATGCGGGTTTAAAAGGATGTCATGAAACCCTTTTTGATATTACATTTTAATGAAAAAGTTGTCAGCTTTTTAACTACAAATAAGATCCTCAATTATTGGAGAAATCTCTACTTGGTGATAGTTCAGGGGAGAAAAAGATGCCTCAAATATCGCATGCTTTCTTTCATTAGTACCAAAAGATTTGAAATAAAAATTTTCTGTCCAAATATAGTTCTTTTAATTATTATCATGATAGTTTCTATTCTTAATGTCAAATGGATATCACAATGCATATTGGTACCCAATTCGGAGATCAAACTAAATTTATTGGTATTGTTTCTTGCTAAGAACAAGCATATAACTGAGATACCTAGTCTTGGTACATAGCATGCATTCAGTGTTTCATTACAACAAAAAATAAGCCGGGATTTTACCCTATGACATTGAGAGACAATTCTCAAATGTCAATAGATGACATTTTATTTGAAAACTTTGGATTTGTTTAAAGCCCCATTTAAAATTTGGAGGATTAGCATTACTGTAACTTAAATGATATTTGCTAATGAAACAAAGAAATTAAATGTGTAGAACTTATAATGTGACTGGAATAAGTTTGTTCTGTTTAATATTTCGATTTGATATTGGCTTAGCCTATGTTCCCTGGAAATAGATTATCAGTCTGTTATAGGTTGAGTCGCATTTGAGGAGTTTATCAGGGAGTTCTCTCAGGAGACACACTTGTGAAGAGGCTGAAGCAGTGTTGGGAGGAGGGAGAGCTGATTCCTTAAGCAGTGGGAACTGATACTTCAGCTAATCCTAGGATCTGGGGGAATCCTATTGCCAGCAGCTGGTATCTACTCTGAAGAATGATGAGGGGTATGTTTGGTGGTAAGGACAATCACCAGAGAGTCACTTGAGGCTCCCAGTTTACAAGTAAGTAGGGATGCAGCAGCCAGGCCTGAGAAGGACCTAGTCACCAGTGGCTTTTTGATCTTGGTCATCCCATCAGTTGCTATCTGACCATGAAGGGATTCTGAGCTGATGGTGGACAGTAAGGATGAAGAGTATCTGTTTTAGCACTAGGGTCAACTGAAGCACAGAAGCATTCATTTATTTCTTTAACCTTAAATTTATGTTTCCCCAAGAAACAATAACAAGGTCCTAGACAAGCTGTAATTTTACTCTAACAAGCAAGTGGATCTGAACAATGAAGGAGGGAGACCAGAAGACTTTAGGAAATGAAACAGTTTAAGAGAATTGTGATATAAAATACTTTGGTAAATTGAAGAGCTGAAAGCTGATTTGTATGTTTGTTTGATTCAACCACCTCCTTTAAGGAGTACAGGAACTACACCCAGAAAAACTAAGTGACAAAGATATACCTTATAGTTGTTGGGTCCGTTATCAAAGGAACGAGACTGAGACAAAGTGAAAGTTATGTAAAGTTTTCTTCTATGCCAAGCATTAGAAGTCAGACTGACTGGCCAGGGGTGCTTCTGAAGAAAGCGACCGCTCCCCCCCCACCCCGCCCCGGTCTTACAGGTTAGTTTTATAGAGCGCAACCGCAGACCTCTACATATGTGGCTTTGGCTCATTGGATGTCTCCTACCTGTGTGTTTTAGTAACGGTCACCCGGAACCGATACTAGTAACTGCTGAGGCGTTTATTAAACAACAAAATGGCCTTGTTTTAGGTATGTGCTTTAGCAACGGTTACCCGGAACCGGTATCAGTAACTGCTGAGGCATTCAACAAAATGGCTACCTAGGCAACATGGAGTCACTATGGCTAAATAGGCCCAGGCAGGCCCTAGGGGTTTAACAGGTTATAACGTGGAATCGGCCCAACAATAGTAATTACAGAACTTAGACAAGAATTTGAGTTCTTTGATCGTTCATTGAGAGTTCCTACCTCTGAATATTCTCAAGAAGGAAATTGTTTCAAAATGATGGAAACTACTATAGTTATAACATTTTTAAAGGAACAAAATCAAAGTAAAATACATTAAATTATATCATCATTTCATCTTTACTTGTGTTACATTACAACATCAGTAACATCTTCTTTTTTTATTTTCTTGCTTATTTTTTTGAGCATATTGATGGTACCAACTGACATGATTTGTATTAGGAACATTACATGTAGAAGTTGTTTTTATATCATGTTTGACTGTTTTATCTTGGACAGTATTAGAAATAACAATAATTTTAATTTCTTAAAAATCACTATCAACCTTTGTGGTTATAGTGATAGGATAGCTCTGTTCTTTATTCAGAATTCAACATGTAATGAGTGTTCTTCTAGAAACTTGAACAAGTTAGATTGACATCAAAATGCAAAGAAAAGAAAAAAAAATATTTGTAATATGTTAAATTGTGAGACATGAAAAAGCAAACACTTTGACTATCTTCCCCATGCCTCAGCCCCAATATTATGTTAGACCTGTACAGGGATATCTTTCTTCCTTTGCTATCTTAGGATTTTTATGTTTATTTTTATTTATTTTTATGTTTTATGTTTTATGATTTTTATGTTTTATGATTTCTGAAAATGTGCTGTATCCCCTGAAAAGTGAGTTACCACAAGAAGCAAAGGACACATTCACCCTTGTTTTCTCTATGCATCTAAACCTTTCCACATGGGCAGCCTTGTGACTTACGAGGGTGACCAAGTCACCCTCTTTGCTGTAGCATTATTTGTGTGTTGTGTTCTGCTTCCTGTGTTTTAATAATAGGAAACTGGCTAGTGATTTGCCAAGTTATAGATCAATGACCTCATTTAGAATTCAGGGCTAAAATATATTTTGTTTTAACTTCTTATGACAAAACGCTCATTTCAAAAGTGCTACTTGGTTGACTCTTTGCTCAGTCAGGTTAAGAAAATCCAAAGTAGTTGCATTGTCCAGGAAGAAAATTCTCCTTACGCCAGAGTGCAAGGTCCTAACTCTATGAGATCTCTGTTGCTTAAGAGACTAAAAGGTGAAAGTAGAGGTTTAATACTGATTGTTTATCAACTACCAAAGGTGTCATTCTATGTCATCAAGAGAGAGAAAGAGAATTTGAAAGAGAAAAATATTTATGCCACTTGACAAAGTAGGGAGAGTTTCCAATTTCCCTAAACAATATCCAGATTGTATCACTTTTTGAGGTATGCTCTTTAAAGCAATAATATAATGTGTCGATACTCCAAAGGTAAGTGCTCTGCCTGTGCCTGTGCAAAAGCATTATTTTTCTCTTGAGGTTTGTGCAAATATTTTTTTTCTTTGTCACCAAAGTAACAGCTTCAATCAATTTCTCTTTTAGCTTATGTAAGAGATACTGATTAAAACAAGGATGATTCACAGATGGAACATGAAGCACACTGTTCCCCCTGGATATTAAAGGACAAACAAACAAGGTCTCTTCAGACTTCAGTTTTCTGTCAGAATGATCAGAGAACGGTAACTGAATGGCATCCATTAGGGAGAATTCAAGGCCAACTACGGCAATAGGTTTTGGTAACTGCCTGCGAGTATCTCATGGGAACTATGAGACTCTGCAAACAGGGCTGTCTTCTTGTCATGTCAGGCATCTAAATGATGGCCTTTATTTGGGACTGACATTTGGGTGATTAACTATATTTTGAACTTTTGTACTTCTTCTTTTTTGTCATATTCTCATTCTTAGTCAAAGAGAGGCAACACCTTGCCTCTGTGATGGGGTGTGCAGTGTTTAACATCTGTTCCAGACTTTTTTCTTGACTACACCTGATTCTAGATGGTCTAACATACATAGAAATATTATCCAACTTCTGACATTTAGTTCTGATCAGTTGTCAAGCCTTAATCACCACTATGTCTTTAAACTTTTCAAATCTCTCTTTCCCTCTGCCCCTTCTTCCTCTCTGTCTTTCCACCTCTCTCTCTGTCTCTCTCTTTCTCTCTCTCTCATTTCCTTTGAATTATTTTAGCCTGTAATTACATATGACCTGAGTTATGTCAATGGCCTCCTATCTGGTCTCTCTGCCTCAGGCTGCCTCCCCTTCAAGAGGTTTCCACACTGTAGCTAGAGTGGTCACTCACAATTTCAACTTCAGCTGTGTGACCCCAGTGCTTGAAACACTTCAATGACTGCATCATTTTGCTGTTGCTGTTTTAGGTTTGACTCATTAAAATGATGTGAAAATTCTTTATTTTTGGCCCAGGCTTGCATCTCTAGCTTTATCTTTCATTTATCTCTCTGCTCTAACTCTTGCCCTACTTAGTGACTCACAATGCCACAGACACAACACAGCCTACCTCACCACTCTCATTTATACAGGATAGTCCCTCTACTTGAAATTCCTTTCTGTTTGGATAACTCTTATCTGCTTCAGTTTTATTTTTACATTTTATTTCTTGGGGATTTTTGAGGGGTGGGTATTTTTCCAACACTAGGTCGGGTGGCTTTCCTATTGGCTACCTAAGACTGTGCTCAGTTCACTCCAGTAGTTGTACTACTAGAGAGCTGTTCTGTAATTTCTCTCTTACTCTCTTAGCTATCTGACAAATTCCTTCAGAGTAGGAGGTTAGTGCGCTAGAGCTGAGTGGTCCAAGGGAGGGCCTTGTGGGCTACGGAAATCATTCAGGTGAGGTGGAAACCATTGGAGGGTTTCTAGTAGGAGAGAGGACTGGAAAAACAGATGTCTTATGGGCATCAATAAAATATACTGATACTTAAAGCAGAGTAAATAAAAGAAAAATAAACTGATCCAGACACATTATGAGAATTTTCAGGACATAAGAATAAAGAAAAGGAAACACTGGATGCTTGGGTGACTCAGCTGGTTAAGCGTCTACCTTGGCTTGGATCATGATCCCAGAGTCCTAGGATCAAGTCCCGCATAGGGCTCCTTGCTCAGCAGGGAGCCTGCTTCTCTCTCTGCCTCTGCCTGCCACTCTGCCTGCTTATGCTCTCTCTTTCTCTCTGACAAATAAATAAACAAGTAAAATCTTTAAAAAAAAAAAAGAAAACACAAGCAACAACAATAAAAATCAGACATTATCGGAGAAGAAGAAAGGACAACAAACAAAAACAGTAATCAAAACAAAACTGAAATCATAAAAGAAATAAAATTAGATTGACATTCAAACTTTAGTTAATACTAGAAGATATTAACTTATTTTCTTTTGTTAAATTATGTTTGCATAATTTGGTCACGATTCAATATTCTTTTTTTTTCATATTAACATTCTTAGTATATTAATCCTCTCATGAAAAATCTGCACAATCCCCACAGATAAAACCACTGCAGCATCTTTACTTTTCTTTTTGCCAGTACCAGCATTGGCTTTTGCAGTCCCCGTGACTCTCTTCACTCTGTTCTTGCGTTCTTTTCACTGTTTTCTTGAGGCCTTTTTCTTCTCATACAGGCCATGTCTTGCAAGTCTATGTTTGGGTTCATTTTTCTTTGCATAATCCAAGGAATCATAAATCATGCCAAAGCCAGTTGTCATGCCACCACCAAAATGGGTTCTGAATCCAAATACAAATATGACATCTGGTGTGGTCTTATACATTTTGGCTAGTTTTTCCCGAATTTCTGTCTTAGGTACTGTTGCCTTTCTAGGATAAAGGACACCAATGACCATTTGCACTGAAGTAGTCGGTTGGTCATGAACTTCCTGGTCCC
Source organism: Martes martes (assembly GCF_963455335.1). NCBI lineage: Eukaryota > Metazoa > Chordata > Mammalia > Carnivora > Mustelidae > Martes > Martes martes. Next base: position 191,699,715 of record NC_137889.1, read on the forward strand.
AATAGTTACTGTGTCGTTCATGATGGCAGCTGAGCTTCAAGCAGCCAGAGACTAAAAGAGCTCAGTGTTCTTTTAAAGTGGTTTTTGTTTGGGTGCTCTATGTTTAATATATGCTATTAGGTGAGATTGTTCTGTAATTTTCATTTCTCATTTTTTTTTCTTAAGTATCAGCATTATCCTAGTGTCATAGAATAAAGTGGTAAGTGTTCCTTTTCTGTGGTACAAAGAAGCTTGTATAAAAGAATTTTTACTTCCTTAAGTGTTAAAATTTAATAAGGGGCATTTTCCAATTCATCCTGAATTTTTTGTTAAATGATATATTTTGATGATTTTTCCATTACATCTAAATTTTAAAATTTATTAGTATTTGTTTATAATATCGACTTACTTTTTAATGTCTGCAAAACACAGAGTAATGTACCCTTATTTTCATTACTGGTAAAGATCACTTTCTTTATGTTTGTTTGTTTTATTTTATTTTGATCATTCCAAAGAATTTGTCTCTGGCTTTGTTAATGCTCTTGCATGTTTGTTGTATGTTTCATTATTTTCTTCTCTTAAGTTTATATTTTCCCTTTTATGGGCAGGAGGAGGAGGGCAAAAGGAGGTTGTTAGTTTGCTGGTTTTCTCTCTCTCTCTTTTTCTCTCTCTCTCTCTCTCTTTTTTTTTTATATAATGGCTTACCCCATTAGTTTTCAACCTTTATTAAGGTGTATTTAAGGCTATATATTTCTATTGAAGCACGCCTTTGTTTGCACTTAATATTTGACATGTAGTAATTTTCTTATTATTTAATTGAAATATTTTCTAATTTCCACTGGATTTCCTTTTCTTTTTTTTGACCTACATGATTTATGTTATTTTGAATTGTCTTCTCCATGTGTGCTAGAAAATGTGACGTTTATGGTTGTTGAACATATAGTTCTATAATATAGTGATGATGTTCTGTTAAGAATGTTTTTAAAATTAATCTAAAGTAAACTTTTCTTTTTCCAGTAATTACTGAAAGAAGAGAGTAATTACCACTATGATTATAAATTTATTTCTCTTATGACTTTTCCAGCATTTTATTTACTTTTGAGATCATATTATTAGGTGTTTTGAACCTTTAATCATTTTGAAGTGATTTTTTTTTAAGTTTTTATTTATTTGAGAAGGAGAGAGAACAAGCAGGGGAGGGTGCAGAGGAAGAGGGACAAGCAAACTCCCTGGTGAGGTTGGAGCCCAATGCAGGGCTCCATCCAAAGACCCTGAGAACATGACCTGAGCTGAAATCAGATGCTTAACCGACTGAGCCATCCAAGTGCCCCTGAAGTGACCCTTAAATGCATTATATGATTTGTAGCAAAGTATTTAAATTTTTAAATTTTTTACTTGATTTTTCAAATTTAAAATAAATGTATCTCAAAACAATTTGAAATTAGTTTGCTAAACACTCATAGTTTCTGCAGTTCCCACGAGGAAGTTTCTTAGCTCACAGAGCTGTCTTAGGCAGTAGATCCAGAAGGATATTGATCAAAAAACCCCATCTTGATAGCAGGCTAATATTAGGCATAGCTCTTCATCAGAAGTTTTTGAAGTAGTCACTCAGCAGATAGCTCAGGTACAAGGAGATGTAATGAAGTATCTTCTCTCCTTTAAAAACCCCATGCTTCTCAGGAGCTAATATGCATAACAACTTTATACACATACACAAGATCCCAGCAATGGTCATGTCAGTTATAAGAGTCACTGCACTTAGGAAAGCCAAAGTTCAGAGTCACAAAGCAATTCATAAATCAGGGAATATTTTTCACATAAATACTCCTACTTAGTATAAAACTGACTTTGTATATTTCTCATGAAAGAGAGCCAAATGCAGGAGAGTTAGCCAAATGTTGAATGTTTTCAGCAGAGGCAAGGGTTTTTATTAATTCCCATCTACTTATGGGGACCCACTAGCTCATGTTGGACTAGCTTATGTAGAACTATTGCTTCATGTTCAGGTCTCAAAGGCCCATGGCTGAGCGAATATTGTATTTTCATGAATTTTGAGAATTGCTTGAGCATTTGCTATTTCCTATAAGACATCATATTCTTATAGAAAACAAAAGAAGAAGGTTGTTGAGAGACAAATGAGGTGAGATTTCTGGAATAGATTATTTATATCTGCTGATTAAACATGGGGAGGAGTTTTATGTAAATTTTTAGGGACAAGGATGTAAAACTGAAAGTTCACAGAAATTACAAGGTTAAAGAAGGCAATAGAAGATCCTGTAAACCATAGAATAGTCTGAACTCATAGGAAGTATTGGCAGGGGCTTTCTTGTATTCTGGTTTCTACTCTGAGAATTATGGCAGACTAATTCTAACTGAAAGGTCAAAGAGGATGATAGGCATGCAGAAATCACTTCAGGGAAGCCTAGATGCCACCAGGCTTCCTCAGCCACCCAAATATGTGTATGTGGTCTTGAAATAGCAAACTCATCACATTCCAGATAAAAAAAGAACTTGTCACTCAAAGAAAAGTCTTTTGACATCTAAAGACCTAAAGTATTTAATTAAGAAAAATGTTTAATGATATAGGGATCAATCCAACAGGAAGATATAACATTTGTAAATATTTATGTGCCCAATATAGAAACAATTAAATATGTAAAGCAAATATTAATAGACCTAAAGGGAGAAATAGACAGCAATACAATAGTACAAGGCTTTAATACCACACTTACATCAATGCAAAGATCATCTAGGCAAAAAGTCAATAAGAAAATATTGGCTTTGGGCTCCTGGGTGGCTCAGCGGGTTAAAGCCTCTGTCTTTGGCTCGGGTCATGATCCCAGGGTCCTGGGATCGAGCCCCGTGTCGGGCTCTCTGCTCAGCGGGGAGCCTGCTTCCTCCTCTCTCTCTCTCTCTGCCTGTCTCTCTGCCTCCTTGTAATCTCTGTCTGTCAAATAAATAAATTAAAAAAAAAAGAAAATATTGGCTTTAAATGACATGTTAGACCAGATTGGCAAACAGATATTTACAAGGCAGTCCATTCAAAAGCAGCTGAATACACATTCTTCTCAACTGTACATGGAATATTTTCCAAGATAGATCATATGATAGGTCACAAAACACTTCAAATAAATTAAAAAAGATTGGAGTCATATCAAGTTTTTTATCTGACTACAGTGGTATGAAACAAGAAATTACTTACATGAAGAAAACTGGTAAACTTATGAATATGTGAAGAAACAACATGCTACTAAATGGGACAAAGAAGAAATCACAAAATCAATTTAAAAATGCCTTCTTAAAAAATTCCTTTGAGACAAATCGAAATGGAAATGGAACATACCAAAATGTATGGGATGCAGCAAAAGTAGCTCTAAGAGGAAAGTTCATAGTGATAAATGCCTACTTTAAGAAACAAAAAAAGTCTAAAATAACATAACTATACACCTCAAAGAGTTAGAAAAGAAGAACAAGTGAAACTCAAAGTTAGTTAGAAAGAAGGAAATAACAAGGATTAGAACAGAAATAAAATAGAGATTAAAAAGACACTGGGAAAGATCAGTGAAACTTAGAGTTTGTTCTTAGAAAAGAAAAACAAAATGTACTAACCTTTAGCTACACTTATTCAAAAAAAGAGATAGGACTTAAATAAAATTAGAAATGGAAGAGGAGATATTACAACTGTTACCACAGAAATACACAAAGGGTCATAACAGACTGTTATGAACAGTTATATACTAATAAATTGGACAAGTTGTGAAAATAGATAAATTTCCAGAAACATAATCTGCCAAGAGTGAATCATGATTAAATTAGAAAACTGAACAGAGCAGTTACTAGTAAGGAGATTAAATCAGTAATCAAAACTCCCATTCAATAAAAGCCCAGGACCAGATGGTCTCACTGGTGAATTGTACCAAACATTTGAAGAATACTAATCTTTCTTAAACTCTCCCAAAATATAGAAGAGGAAATCTTTCAAACTCACTTTACAAGGTCAGCTTTATCCTGATACCAAATCCAAAGAAGAATAACACAGGAAAAGAAAATACAAGCCAATATCCCTTATGAACATAGATGTAAAATTCCTCAACAAAATATCAGCCAACCAAATTTAACAATACATTAAAAGGATTATACATCATGATTGAGTGGGATTTATCCAGGGATGAAAGTATAGTTCAACATCTGCAAATCAGTGTGATATACCATGTTAACAAAATGAAGAATAAAAATTATGTAACTTCATTCCTATATGGAATTTAAGAAACAATATAAGCAAAGGAAAAAAATAAGAGAGAAAGAGAGAGAGACTAACCAAGAAATGGGCTCTTACCTGTGGAGAATAAACTGATGGCTACCAGAAAGGAGGTGGATGGAGGAGATGGGTGAAACAGGTAATGGGGATTAAAGAGTACACTTATCATGACAAGCTGTATATAAAATTGTTGTTAAAGGTATAAAACTGTTGTTTAAAGGTATAAAATTGTTAAATCGCTATATTGTAACCTGAAACCAATATAACACTGTATGTTAACTATACTGGAATTAAAGACTTAAAAATTTCAAAAATTATATGATCATCTCAATAAATGCAAAAAAAAAAGCATTTGATAAAATTCAACATCCATTTATGATAGAAACTCTCAACAAATTAGGTATGGGGGAATGTACTTCAACATAATAAAGGCCAAATGTGACAACCCCACAACTGACATCATACTCAAAGATGAAAAGGTAAAAGTCTTTCTTCTAAGATGAAGAACAGAACAAGGATGTCCACACTCACCACTTTTATTCAACATAGTGTTGGAAGTCCTTGCCAGAGCAATTAGGCAAGAAAATGAAATTAAGGGAACCCAAGTTGGGGAAAAAAAAAAAAAGTAACTCTGTCACTATTTGCAGATGACATGATATCATTATAAAAACCTTGAAGACTCCATCAAAACTCTAGAACCAATAAACAAAAAAATAAAAAATAAAAAAAAAGTTGAAGAATACAAAGTCAAAATTCAAAAATATGTTGTTTTATTCACTAATAGTGAACTATAAGAAGGAGATATTAAGAAAAAATTCTCATTTACAACTGCATCAGAAAGAATAAAATATCTAGGAATAAATATAACCACAGAGGTAAAGACGCGTATGCTGAAAAACTATAGAACATTAATAAAGAAATTGAAGAAGACAGTAATAAATGGAAAGCTACTCACTATTCACGGTTTGGAAGAATAAATATTGCTAAAATGTCCATAATACTCAAAGAATTCTGTAGATTAAATACAATTCCTATCAAAATGCCAATGTACTTTTTCATAGAAATAGAATAAACAATCCGAAAATTTGTAAAGAACCACAAGTGATGGTGACTAGCCAAAGCAATATTAAGATAGAGGAACAAAGCTGGAAGCAAGACAATTTCTGATTTCAAACTATATTACAAAGCTGTAGTAAATTTTTTTAACATCTTAATTTAATTTTATTTTTTCAGTGCTCCATGAATCATTGTTTATGTACCACATCCAGTGCTCCATGCAATCCATTCCTTCCTTAATACCCACCACTAGGCTGTAGTAATTAAAACAGTATGGTACTGGCATTGAAACACACATGCAGATCAATAGAACAGAATAGAGAGCCCAGAAATAAATTATGCATGTATGGTCAATTAAATTATGAAAAAGGAGCCAAGAATATGCAATGAGGAAAGAGGCTAACATCTAAAATATATAAAGGACTCATACAACTCAATAACAACAACAACAGCAAAATCCCAAACAATCTGATTAAAAAATGGGGAAAGACATTTTTCCAAAGAAGACATACAGATGGCAGGGGCGCCTCGTGGCTCAGTGGGTTAAGCCTCTGCCTTCAGCTCGGGTCATGGTCTCAGGTCCTGGGATCAAGCCCCGCATCAGGCTCTCTGCTCAGCGGGAAGCCTGCTTCCCCTGCTCTCTCTCTGCCTGCCTCTCCACTTCCTTGTGATCTCTCTCTGTTAAATAAATAAATAAAATCCTTTAAAAAAAAAAAGATATACAGATGGCAAATAGACACATGAAAAGGTGCTCAACATCACTTATCATCAGGGAAATACAAATCCAACCACAAGAGATATAACCTCATACCTGTTAGAATGGTTATTATCAAGAAACTAGGAATAAGTGTTGGTGATGATGTGGAAAAAAGGAATAATTGTGCGCTCTTGGTGGAAATGTAAATTGGTGCAACTATGGAAAACAATATGGAGGTTTCTCAAAAATTTGAAAATAAAACTACCATATGATCCAGTAATTCTGTTTCTGGGTATTTATCCAAAGAAGATCAAAACACTAATTTGAAAGTATATATGCACCCTTACGTTCATTGCAGGATTACTCAGAGAAGCTAAGGCGTCAAAACAATCTTAAGTGTTTACTGATGGATGAATGAATAAGGAAAACCATAAAAAAGAAATAAAATCCTGCTATTTATGACAGTGTGAATAGACCTCAAGGGCATTATGCTAAGTGAAATAAAGCAGACAGAAAAGGGCAAGTAACATATAATCTCTCTTATATATAGAATATATTGTATGCAATATATATAATATGAATTATGTTTCATATATATTTCATATATATATATGTATCATAGATGCAGAGAACAGATTGGTGGTTGCTAAAGGTAGGGGAGTGAGGGGTAGAAGAAATGGCTAAAGTTTTTGTTTTGCTTTGTTTATATTTAAGAAAAAGGAAAATAATATGTATGTTTTTTTGTAAGATAGCTTCTGAGCAATTAGGGGACTACTCCATAAAAATCTGAGGTTACATATACTCTCCTTATAAAAGCCACTGTCACTATATGTAGGGAATCCATTGGTATTTGAATTCTTTCTAGGGTAATCATAAGAATTCTGGAAAAGAGAATGAGTAGATATCATTAAGACTACATATCCTAAATTTGTTGAAATTTTGCTGATTTCTGTGAAAGGACCCGATATGGATAAATTATTAAAATATGAAGGAATTCTCTAAAATTGAGACAGAAATTTTCTATATTCTAAAGACTCGGTGTTAGTACACAGAGACTGAATTTTGCCCTAGTCACAGCTTGAGTGATGGACTTTGGAATGTGACCTGAGTATTAAAAGACTTGACCTTCATTCTATAGGCCATAGACAGTCACAGAATATTATAAGCAGGTCGACAACATGATCAGACCTGCATTTTTGAAAGCTCCCTGAGTCAGCAGTGTGAAAGTATAGGAAGGGGCAAGACTACAGGACACAAGTCAGTGCAATAAACAATCTATTCAAAGATTGTTTCGTTGAAAGGAGAGGATCTAGAGAAGATGCAAATTATCAGGATAGATTAACTGAGAAGTAGGAAGAGAATATTAAAAAGGTAAAAATCAATGAAAGTTTCAAAGGCAAGGCTCAGTCATCATTTAGATTTGAGAAGGAAATGTATTTAGCACCAACAGACAAGAAAGCAAGATTATTTTGGAATGTTTCAATTTGGGAGTGTAAGTGCAGAGTAAGTAGAATGAGTTGGACCGAGGAGGTAACTGAAGTGAAATGTTGAAGCGTTTTGCCATTAGAACTAAAAAGCATTTAGAAAGAAAAGACGAGGGGCACCTGGATGGCTCAGGTAAGCTTCTGACTCTTGATTTTGGTGCAGGTCATGATCTCACAGTCACGGGATTGAGCTCCGTGCTCTCCGTGCTCTCCGTGCTCTGTACAGAGTCTGCTTATCCCTCTCTGCCTCTGCTCCTCTCCCTACTCATGTGCTTTCTTTCTCTTTCTCTCTCTCAAATAAATAAATAAAATCTTAAAAAAAAAAAAAAAAAGACAATAAAACCCAACAGTGGAAAGGAATTTTGACTGAAGGGAAAGTCCTATAACTTGAGGTCTCTAAGAAGTTGAAGAAAAACTTGTTGACTAAGAGTATGGAGTATTTGGAAAGACTGAAGTAAGGGTTGCAAACTCAAGTCTTAACAGTGGCCATCTTAATAATATAAAACATGATGTTGCTTATTTTAGGAATAATAAGGTGCTTTATATCTACAAAGAAATATGGGGGCGCCTGGGTGGCTCAGTGGGTTAAGCCGCTGCCTTAGGCTCAGGTCATGATCTCGGGGTCCTGGGATGGAGTCCTGCATCGGGCTCTCTGCTCAGCAGGGAGCCTGCTTCCCTCTCTCTCTCTGCCTGCCTGTCTACTGTGATCTCTCTCTGTCAAATAAATAAATAAATCTTTAAAAAAAAATTAAAAAAAAGAAATATGTATATTTCTTTACTTCTATTTATATGTATTCATATTTATATTTATTTTTATCTATATTTCTTTCCTCCTATTTATTATGTATTCGTATTTTCATATATACATGGGAAGTAGAAATGCAAGCATAATTTTTTTGACCCCTGTGAGAGAGTGCAGTCAAGAGTAGTGGGGAATGTGGTGAGCTGCCCTGGGTAGGACATTTCAAAAGGAAGAAAGAAGTACTCAAATCCAACCTACTGTCATGGAGAAGTTATCTCACTAGGGATTGGGGGTATGAACTTTGCATCCAGATGATCTGTGTGGAGGTCTGTCTTTGCCCCTTAGTAGGCAGTGACCTCTGGCAAATCACTGAACCCCTTTTGTCAGTTTCTTTGTAAAATTGAGTTAATGATATGCCTTACTTCACAGTGCTTTTATTACTATTAAATTTCTCAATTCACTATAAGCACTTAGAAATGAATGTGGAGCATACTGGGCACTCATTAAACAAATACAGTTTTTTTTTTGGTAAGTAAATTTTTTCTTGTGAGCCAAGCTGAGGTACTGGTAATAGTTTCTGGGAGCATTATAATGAGAAGGATTGGATATTAACTCAAAAGACCCAAGACCAATTTGAAGAACATTTTATGTAAATTCCAGAAATTGGAGTTTTATGAATATAATATAGTTTAGAATATGACCATTTGAGTGATTTGTTGAAGTTAACTATGGGTAAAATTTCAAGGAATTTTTGGGACTAAATTTTATTTATCTTCTGTCTGGAAGTGGAAGTTATTCATGATCATAGACTATCTTTCTCTCAATGTTTCCTATGTGCATGTATGTATGTGCAAGTGCACCCGTGTGCACGTGTGCGCGCATGTGTGTGTGTCTGTAGTCTCTTATAGAGTATATTTTTAAAAGATCAAAGAGAAACTAAATAGTTCTAACTTCCAAGATAATGCAAATTAACTTTTAAAAAATATTGTATGAATTATTAAGTTGTTTATTACATGTTTATTACAAGTTCTACATATAGAACTTCTTTTTTTTCAGGTTGTGAATGTAAACTTTTGAGAGAAAAGGAGCATAAATACCTGACTGCAACTCAAATAAGAATTTCACATATACTACAGGAGCAGTGACTTCTTGTTGTCAGGCTGATTGGGATTGGGGTTGAAACTGAGAAAGAAGGAAAGCTTTTTGTTTTTCATCTTGCTATATGTATGCTCTGGTCAACGATGATGACCAACAACTATAATATTGCCAGTGATCTTCAGAAAGATTCATCCTACCCAGGCAGTAAATAGTTTTACAACCATATTACAGAAATGTTGGAACAAATAAGTTATGTAATTCAGCAGGAGATTAGCTAAGATTTAGCATATAGGCTTAGTTGAAGAAGACTCATGATTGTTCAGTTTGTTGGAAATATTTTTCATTTTCCCTTGATATTAATCATATTTTTTAATGAATTCCAGTAGCTGCCAAGTACAGTGTTTTACTATTGTAATTATACCTTCCCAGAATCAAAAGTAATGTACAAAGTGATTTTAATCTGCTCAAATCAATATGATTACTTTTTAATTGAATATTTTAGTTTGTTGAGCTAATATGTATTTTAAAGTATGTATTTTTCTAGCATATTCTTGTAAAATGATTGAAGCATTCTAGGGATTTTGAAACTTAGCATTCTCTGTTCTATTAACTGTCCATATTTAGTTAAATGTGGAGTAATGGAATACTTTTTTTTTTTTTAGTTAAATATGCAATTGCTACTGGAGACTAGCTATTTTCAAAGTGATAATATAATCACTGCTATTTTGGTTTGATTTTCCTGTAATTTAAATTTTAATACAGAGAGTAAGAAAGCTTGTTAGCTTATACTGGGAAACACTATTTTGTGACCTTTTTTTCTCACTAGATTAAATTCAAGAATGTACCTTTTGAAATTTTCTTTTTTTTGTAGATAAAATTCATTATCTTAACTCAGCTTTCAAACAAACTAGTATCTTCAGAAATTTGCAATTGTTTATTAAATTTAAATCACTGGTCTGTACAATTGAAAAATACCAAAGAAACAATATGAATATATCAGAAAAATCTAAATATAAAAATAGTATTTCTATCATAAAAGCTCCTGAAATATCCTGAAACTATATACTGTTTTCTATTGTTTGTGTGATGTGGAATTGTCATGAGCCCTTCTCTATGTGTTTCAAAATGCTTGAATGAAAACCTCATTTCTATTATTGAGGAATTTACTGAGGTATCAAGAAAGTGCATGTTTTTGTAAGGGGAAAGCTTTCCACAAAACAAATATGTTCTCTGTGCAGCTAGGCATCAGGTGGGAACTGCAGGACCAAGCAACTTAGTTGCCAAACAATGATTCATAGACTTTGATGTTGCCAAATTCTGACTACCACATTGAGAAAACCATGACACAAAGCCGGGATTGCTTTATTTGGTAGGAGCTCTGGAAAAGTAAACATGTTGGCCATCTGACAGACGTTTGTTTATGAGTACCTATCTTCATGTAACTTGTTCATGGACACTACAATGGGTAACAAAAATACTGGGAATTACTTTGTTAAGTAGGAAAGGATACATATATAATATATATCCACATATAATATGCACACACACATATATGTACACATGCAAATACATATATAACATGCATATATTATATGTACACACATAACAGACATATAAAATATAGACTATATGATACACACATATGTATGTGTATCTATGGGTACACATATATGTGTGCACATATACATATATGTACATGTATCATATGTGGGCATATGCATGTTTATATATCATTTATGTGTATGTTGTGTGTGCATGTATGCATGTATGTGTATCGTGTGTGTGTGTGTATATATATATTTTTTTCCTTGAATAAATTGATGGGTAAACCCCCTTAGCTATATTGTTGGGGTTTGGGAAACATGTCACAAAGTCTGGGATGGGTTAGCCAGCTGCCTGGGTTCTCGTTAACACTTCATGTCCCACACATATCAGGTAAATATGAATGTTAAGATTACTTCATTTGGGCCTTGAGATACCAGTTATGTATGGTTTAATCTTTTTCTTTCATCCTTTTTTTTTTAAGTTGACATCTTATTCCAATTAATTTGGAATGTATTTTGGGCATTTCATTAATTGTTCTCCTGAGACATTATTTTAAGTACTATGTTATCTGAATATATAAAATAAGCTTCATTTAAGTGACATTTTACCTTTAGAATTAAGATTATTCCACATTTTTGAAGTCTTAAAAAATACACCATGAACCAATGAATCGATATCATGGAAAAGTTCTTCAGACCCTATTCCTGGAAGTGTAATTACTGATTGTAATGTAAGTATATCTAAACGTGTTGCTCTGTTGCTTTATTTATTTATTTACTTGTTTTTATTTATTTTTTTACATTTCTTTCAGGTTTTCCTTTAAATACCGGTTAGTTAACATGTAGTGTAATATTAGTTTCGGGTGTAGAATTTAGTGATTCATCCCTTACATATAATACCCAGTGCTTATCACAAGTGCCCTCCTTAATACCCATCCCACTGACTGTCTCCCCTCCAGTAGCCCTCTGTTTGTTCTCTATAGTTAAGAATCTGTTTAGGGAGCCTGCTTCTCCCTCTGCCACTCTGTCTGCCTGTGCTCGCTCTCTCTCTCTCTCTCTCTCTCTCTCTGACAAATAAATAAATAAAATCTTAAAAAAAAAAAAAAAAAGAATCTGTTTAATGGTTTTCCTCTCTCTCTTTTTTTTGGTCCCCTGAACATGTGCTTTCTTTAAATATTAAGACAATTTGTAATCTCACACATAGTATATCAGAGTGACTCTGTTACTATTCCTCATGCCTGTTTGGGAATTTAACATATTAAAAAAAGGCATTTCACATCAGTAGGGAAAAAGACCCACTTTATATTTCTGAAGTACATTTAGTATTATAGAAATGTATGAATTTTATATGAATTGTATTGCTTTTTATTTAGAAATATAACAATTACTTAAAAATATAGCTAGCATGAACTAATATTATCACTTCAGGAGAACTTCACAACTAAAATTATATGGGATTTATTCCTGGGTTGCATGGGTGGTTCAATATTCACAAATCAATCAGTGGGATACATCACATCAATAATAGAAAGAATAAGAACTATATGATCATTTCACTAGACACAGAAAAAAAAAATTTGACAAAGTACAACATCCATTCATGATAAAAACCATCCACAAAGTAGGTTTAGAGGGAATATACTGCAGCATAATAAAAGCCATTTATGAAAAACCCACAGCTAACATCATCCTTAATGAGGAAAAACTGAGAGCTTTCCCCCTAAGTTCTGGAACAAGACAAGATGTCCACTCACCACTTTTATTCAACATTGTGCTGGAAGTCCTAAACACAGCAATCAGACAACAAAAAGAAGTAGAAGAAATCAAAATTGGTAAGGAAGAAATAAAATTTTCACTATTTGCAGATGACAGGATACTATACATAGAAAACCCAAAGGACTCCACCATACCCTGCTAGAACTGATAAACAAATACAGTAATGTATTTTGCACTTCTATACACCATAATGAAGCAACAGAAAAAAAAAAAATAAGAAAACAATCACGGGAGCACCTGGGTGGCTGTTGGTTAATTGTCTGTTTTTGGCTCAGGTCATGATCCCAGGATCATGGGACCTAGCCCAGCATCAGACTCCCTGCCTTGTGGGAGTCTGGTTCTGTCTGCCTCTCTCCCTTTGCTCCTTTCCCCCACACTTTGTCTCTCAAATAAATAAAATTAAATTAAAAAAAGAAAAAGAAAACCATCCCACTTACAGTTGTACCAAAAATAATAAGATACTTAGAAATAAACCTAACCAAAAAGATAAAAGACCAGAACTCTGGAAACTATAAAACTTTGATGAAATAAATTGAAGACAAGACAACGATATGGAAAGACATTTCATGCATATGGATTGGAAGAATAAATACTGTTAAAATGTCTATACTACTCAAAGCAATCATTACGGAGCTAAAACAAATGATCCTAAAATTGTGTGGAACCATGAAAGATCCCATATAGCCAGAGCCACCTTGAAAAAGAAAAGCAGTGCTGGAGGCATCACAGTTCCAGACTTAAAGGTACATTACAAAGTGGTATTAATGAAAACAGTAGGGTACTGGCACAAAAATAGACACATACATCAAAAAAATCCAGAAATAAATCCACAATCGTAGGGTCAATTAATCTTTGACAAAGCAAGAAAGAAGATCTAATGGGAAAAAGAGAATCTCTTCAACAAGTAGTGCTGGGAAAACCGGAAAGCAATGTGCAAAAGAATGAAACTAGGCTGCATTCTTACACCATACATAAAAACAAACTCAAAATGGATTAAGAACCTAAATATGAGACAGAAATCCATCAAAATTCTAGAAGAGAACACAGGCAGTAACTTCTTGGACATTAGCAACTTCTTTCTAGCTATGTCTTCAGAGATAAGGGACACAAAAGCAAAGAGAAATTATTGGGACTACATCAAAATAAAAAGGTTCTGCACAGCAAAGGAAACAACAAAACTAAAAGACAGCCTTCAGAATGGGAGAAGATATTTGCAAATGATGTATATGATAAAGAATCAGTACCAAAAATCTATAAAGAACTTATCAAACTCAATGCCCAAAGAACAAATAATCCAGTTAAAAAATGGGTGGAAGACATGAAAGGACATTTTTTTTCAAAGAAGACACCCAGATGGCCAACAGATGCATGAAAAGATGCTCAATGTCACTTATCATCCGGGAAATACAAATCAAAACTACAATGAGATATCACCTGACACCAGTCAGAACGGCTAAAATGAACAACAAGGTAAACAACAGCTGTTGGTGAGGATACGGAAAAAGGAGAACCCTCTTACACTGTTGGTGGAAATGCAGACTAGTGCAGCCACTCTGGAAAACAGTATGGAGGTTCCTCAAAAAGTTAAAAATAGAACTACTCTGTGACTCAGCAATTGCACTACTAGGTTTTACCCAAATAATACAAAAATACAGATTCAAGGGATACATACACCCTGATGTTTATAGCAGCCTTATCAACCATAACCAGATTATGGAAAGAGCCCAAAAGTCCACTGATTGATGAATGGATAAGAAGAAGTAGTATACCACTTCTATATAGACTGGAATATTACTCAGCCATAAGGAAGGAAACCTTCCCATTTGTAATGATGTGGATGGAGCTATAGAGTACTATGCTAAGTGAAATAAGCTGGTCAGAGAAAGACAAATACCATATGATTTCACTCACATGTGGAATTTGAGAAACCAAATAGATAAACACCAGGCGGGGGTGGGGGGTAAAATGAGGGGCAAGCCAGAAACAGCCTTTTAACTACAGAGAAAAAAACAGAGCGTTACTGGAGGGGAAGTGGGTTGAGAATGGGTTAAATGGGTAGTGGGTGTTAAGCAGGGCACTTGTGATGAGTACTGGGTGTTGTATGTAAGCTAGGTATCACAAAGTTTTATACCTGAAATTAATATTACACTGTATGTTAACTAACTGGAATTAAATAAAAACTTGAAAAAGAGGGGTGCCTGGGTGGCTCAGTGGGTTAAAGCCGCTGCCTTCGGCTCAAGTCATGATCCCAGCGTCCTGGGATCCAGCCCCACATCGGGCTCTCTGCTCAGCAGGGAGCCTGCTTCCTCCCTTCTCCCTCTGCCTGCCTCTCTGCCTACTTGTGATCTCTGTGTCAAATAAATAAAAATCTTTAAAAAAAAAAAAAACTTGAAAAAGAAAAAAAAAGTATAAATCTATGTAATGGGAGTATATGAGGAAAGGGAAAGGAGACAATATTTAGAGAGAGAATGATCTATCCTACCACCTTTCTCCCTAATTTCTGAAGTCATCATTGTATCCTGAAGTGACAATTTTAGCTCTGAGTCTGATACGTGGTAAACATTGTCTTGTATTTTTGAGTGCCTGCTGTCTTAGTCAGCTTGTGCTGCTCTACAAATTTACTTCTCAGAGTTCTAGAAGCTGAAAAGTCTAAAACTAAGCTGCCTGCACATTCACTTCCTACTAATAATGATCCTTTTTCTGGGTTGTAGATGGCTGCCTTCTCACTGTGTCCTCACGGGGTAGAGGAAAAAAAGAGAAAGCTGTGGTCCCTTTCTCTTCTTAGAAGAACACTAGTCCCCTCATGGGGCCCCACCCCCGTGACCTCATCTAAACCTAATTGCCTCCAAAGTGCCCATCTTCGTAAAGCATTGCACTGAGAGGCATATGAATTCATCCTATGAATTTGAGGCAGAGGGAAGGCGCAACAGTCGGCCCATAACACCTGCTGCACGCACTGTGAAAATAGAAGAATTGAGCTTGAAGGACAATGCCAGAGTTTAATGATTGCTCTTTGCCTGTACCCCTCCTCACTCATTTGTCCCCACTCTAAAGATAATGTTTCCTCTCTATTCTGTCAGAAAGGTAAGAAACTACAGTCTGTGGCCCAAATTTAGTCTGCCACTTGGTTTGGTGAAAAATTATTTTTTCTTGGAACCCCCCAAAAAAGACAAAGGAAAAGAATTTATACAACTCAATCCCCCAAAAACAAATAGTCCAGTTAAAAAATGGACAGAAGACATGAAGACATTTCTCCAAAGAAGACATCCAGATGGCCAACAGACACCTGAAAAGATGCTCCTCATTACTTATCAGCAAAGGAATGCAAATCAAAACCACAATGAGATATCACCTCACACATATCAGGCTATTTGAGATAAAAAACACAAAAAACAGCAGGTGTTGGGGAGGAACATTGCGCATTGTTGGTGAGAATGCAAACTGGTATGGCCACTGTGGAAGACAGTATGGAGGCTCCCCAAAAACTTAAAAATAGATCTAACAGTACTACTGGATAGTACTCAAAAAGTACAAGAACACTAATTCAAATGGATACATGCACCCCTATGTTTACAGCAACATTATTTACAATAGCCAAGATATGGAAACAGTTCAAGTGTCCATGGATTGATGAGTGGATAAAGAAGAAGTAATATATATATAATGGAATATTATTCAGCCTCAGAAAAGTATGAAATCTTGCCATGAAATGTTGCAATAGTGTGGAAGGAGCTATGGAGTATAGTGATTAGCAAAATAAGTCTGTCAGAGGAAGAAAAGTAGCATATGATTTCACTCATATGTGGAATTTAAGAAACAAAAGAAATGAGCAAAAGGAAAAAAGAGAGGGAGAGAGCGGGAAACCAAGAAACAGACTCTGAACTATAGAGAACAAAACCGATGGTTACCAGAGGGGAGGTGGGTGGGAGGATGGGTAAAAAAGGTGGTGGGGATTTAGGAATGCACATCTGGAGATGAACACAGGTGATGTCTAGAAATGTTGAATTACTGGGGGCCTGGGTGGCTCAGTGGCTTAAAGCCTCTGCCTTCGGCTCAGGTCATGATCTCAGGGTCCTGGGATCGAGCCCCACATCAGGCTCTCTGCTCAGTGGGGAGCCTGCTTCCCTTCCTCTCTCTCTCTGCTTGACTCTCTGCCTACTTGTAATCCCTGTCAAATAAATAAAATCTTTAAAAAAAATTAAAAAGAAAAAAAGAAATGTTGAATTACTGTATTATACACCTGGAACTAATATAAGACTATATGTTAACTAAGTGGAATTAAAATAAAAACTAGGGTCACCTGGGTGGCTCAGTCCATTAAGATCTGCCTTCAGGTCATGATATCAGTCAGGGTCCTAGGATCAAGCCCTGTTTTGGGCTCCCTGCTTAGTGGGGAGCCTGTTTCTCCCCTGGCCCCACTGATGCTCTATCTCTCTTTCTCAAACAAACGAACAAATAAAATATTTAATAAATAAATAAATAAATAAAAACTGAATATTTATATGTGCAAAATTGATTGCAAAACAAATATATATGTATATGTATTAGAGCAAATATGCAGAAATGTATTCACACATTCATATAAACACAAGTTTCTCAATAACCCAGGCTGCATATTTTTGTACTGGACAATGTAGCTATATTGACTATAGATCTAATATATATGTATGTATATGTACATATATATAGTGTATATTGTGTATATATATATACACACACACATATATTTACACATATACATATATTTATATATATCATTTTTATGTTGCATATGTATGTTAATACTTTTAAAAACTTTTGGAATTAGTGGGCTTTAACTATTTATTTGGCATTCAGAAGATCATGACATGAAGTAAGTTTAATTTAGTTATCTTTCCATTATTAAAAATGTATATTAAAACGTGTTCAAGTAAATTAAAACAGTAATAAGAAAGGAGCCGGGGAAAAGCAGATATGCAAAAACAGATTGTACAAATTGAAGGTAGTTAATATGAACATTTTCAAGGGACATTAAGATATGATTCTTTTATTTACGAAAAATGGATTGGATTTTACTTTGTTTTTGTTACTTCCTAATAATTCACATTTGTTGACTTTTGTGAATGAGGAAAAAGTTTTTAACTCAGAGTTAAAAAACAGGTGGACTGAATGCAGAATGCCTAGTTATCTGATTTTAGGAACTGCTTTTTAGAATGCTGATTACTTCCAAGTATTTTTTAGTATGCTCACATATAAATGAACTCTTATACTAAACTTGTAGCTCATTAGAGATTGCACATCAGAAGAGTTAATGAAGTAAAATACATTCAAATCTTAAGGATTACAGGAAAGAAATACTGAAATTATGGAGATAAAGAAAGCCCTTCTTAGAACACTTAAGCCAGTAAGTGGCAAGGGAGAATACATAAATAAATCCTGACCACTAATTTCCAGGAATTAAAATAATGCAAATAATATCAATAATATCACTTTTAACTTATCTTATTTACAGAAAAAAATAGCTCAAAGCTATGATGTAGTACTAAATACATAGAATGTATAAATATTAGATGAAAATAATTTAAAACCCCATTCTCTTGTGGCATGCTCCTACACTTAGTATTACACAGCTTTTAAAAATATACTGTGTATACATCATTTACACATGGCTAAATTATATTCTGGAATTTTACTTAAATCACTGTAATAAACTGTATTCATGATATAGTATAATAGCGTTTGGAGATGCAAAACCTTCATGAATAAGCATTATTGTTTTGTCTCTATTCGTCACCAATTTAGTCTTTTATAAACTAAAGAAAAATAGGGAAAATGAGGAGAAAGCTCGTAGGCCTGTCAGGATTAATAGTACTGCCAGTGTTGTTAATCTCTCTCTATTCAAAAGAGTACAAAAAGCAA
The DNA here is from genome assembly GCF_963455335.1 of Martes martes. NCBI lineage: Eukaryota > Metazoa > Chordata > Mammalia > Carnivora > Mustelidae > Martes > Martes martes. The sequence continues at coordinate 191,718,247 of NC_137889.1, forward strand.
GCCCCTCAAACAAAATTAGAGGAAAACATCGTCAAGACTCCCCAAAGTAGTAGGAGAGGTATTGATAAAGCCCTAATATCCACTCTTCAGGGACGCTTTTTTAACATTTAAATTTCAGAGTATCCTGAGAGGAAGGGTTTTTGGAAGCAAGCTGCAGACAGCTGGAGTCCGTGTTCTGCATTAGCAGTGTTAGGTGAAGTGTGGGTGGGTGTTAGCATCCCTCTTCTTTAAAATGTTTTGGAACGCTACTGTACAATACCCCGCAGAACAGGCAGATTCCTGTAATTATGCCCCACAAACCCTCCCATGGCAGGCAACGGAGATTTTACACACAGAGCAAGTGAAAGGCTATATTTTCAGGGAACGTTTCTTTAGTGAGTAACAAGAGTGGTGAAATAATAGGGTCTTTTATTTATAGGGTTCCTTAGTTCAAAGAGCTCAAAGGAAGCGGTCGTCATGATCTCATTAATGAGCAAAGCAGCTCTGTGAGAAAACATAGAACCAATAACCATATTCTGCATATAGGGAAACTTAGGCTTAGAAAGTTACGTGTGTGAGACCCAATTATCTTTAGATCTGCATGTGATGAGAATAATAATGGGACTACAACACTGTGAGACCTCCGCTGCACAAAGCGATACACCCCGTGCCTCCTAGGCAGCCTCCTGCAGGTTGCTTGATTACACAAGGTGGCTGCAACTTGCCTTGGTTTTCTTCCTAGACCAGTTCCTAATCCCCACAAACCTTTGGGCGTTCCTTTATGTACAACACAACTGTAGTCATTATAAATCTGCTAAAGCTGGTTTCCATATAGGCTTACATGTAAGCTTTCCATCATGGTGATGTTTTAGCTGTGTCTGTGTTGCCTAAGATGGCTTGATGGTAAGATTTTGGCTGTGTCAACAGTATGGTGGTAGCAATACATCTCAGGTTAGGGTAAAATCAGATCTCTGAGAGAAAGAATTAGAGAGGCATTTAGAAAATGTTGTGGCATGTTCTTCGTTGAGAAAGTGCAGGTTCATTCACTTTCTGTGTATTTAGGAAAATAATTGTGAAATTCCAGGTTAGGGATAGCCATGAAGTCCTAAAGATAAAGATCAAAGATAGAGTATTGATAGACATTCCATTAGTCTTAGAGAAAAAAATAGAAAACTGCCTTCAGAGCAGATCAACCCATGCTGAAATTTCCTAGTTTTTTGTATACCTTCTCTTGAACCAATTTTCACAAAGTAACAATGATTGGGTACTGTTCTTCCAACAGTCCTGAAATCCATAACTACTTCAGCATTTCAAACAGCTAATTCTTCTTAAGAGATAAACCTATAGAATATAATAAGATGCATCTTTATTTTAACAATTATTTTTCATCACTTGGACAATTTGAAAATAATTTCCATATTCAGTAGTTAGTATCCTAAATGTATGATTCAAAATGCTTTGCTAAGATGAGAACACTAGAACTTATAATAAATGTTTACATACCATCAACCATGACTTAGACACTGTAGTTGAGTTTCAACATCAATTTTAGGATTCTTTGGAAATTTACAATATTTCCCCAGTTTTTCTAAGTTATAAAATGAAGAAATTCAGTAAGATTGTTTCATCAGTAAGCCAACATTATTTAAGTGGTTATTAAAATACTAGCATTTTAGTATTTATGGATAATTTCTAGTTTTCATGGAGAAAACAAAGCAGTGATTGGTTGACAGAAATAGTGTGAAGGAAAATGTTTAACTTTCCTCAGTGATGGGAATAAAATTGAGCTTATCAATTAAGTGACATTCAGCTAAAAATTGCCTAAGTGACAAACTTGTCTAACTCCTTTCTCTTGTACTTGAAATAGACACCCGTGCACCACAGTGCAGAGGTTAACTGACTTGTTCATAGTCATATGCTGCCATATATCAGAATGAGGAACAGATTCCATCCTCTGCACTGTGCACCCAGAACTCTAAGCTTAACATGCCATTTACAGGTTCAGAAAATTACTTAAATCTTACTGCAAATAGAATCTCAGGGGTTGTCTAATGTCTGAGATTACTTTCTGGAATTCTCTTTTTCTTTTTCCTTTGGGAGGTGTCAGAATTGTCCTTTGTTGTGCTTTACACATCAAAGTGAAAATAATTTAAAATCTTTATTTATACCATGTAATCTGTTTACAGATTAATGTCTGTGGTTACTATCCGTAGTTGCTTCCCCACCAAATATGAAAATCTTATTGAAATTCTTATTGAGAAGTTTCATCAGGTTAGTCTAACATGTAGGGAAACCCTTATTCTCCTCTCATTCTATTAAGCCAAAGAATGCAGATTTGAGGTGGGGGAAGAAAAAAACCTTGGATGATACAATGTATCCTTTAAATTCAAATTTGCTTTTTCTCAGAGGATATTAGTATTAAATAAAATAAAAATTAAATAAAATTAGCATATGCCAGTAAATGTTCTTACCTTATTCATAGGAAAACCTGGCAGAGTAAATAATAGCCTAAAAAGGGTCATACTGGATATTCAAGTGAATAGACTTTTGTAGTTTATTAAAAATGATATAAAATGATAAGTTTTAATACTAAAATGTATCTGCATAAGCAACTAATTGAAGTCCAAGTTAATTGTGCATATTTAAAAAATAAGAATGGAGATATGATCTATTATTTTATCTAAGATGAAAAATGAAAGCTGATATTTACACCCAATGATTTCAAGGAAAATGTAGTTTATACTTGTGCTACCCAAAATGATTATATTTTGGGCCAAATTAAATTTAAAAGACTCAATAATATAGAATACACATATCCTTTCTATGAAATGTTCCATTAGGCTACTGGCCTTGGATTTGAACAACCACACCAAAATATATACATAGAAATTTTATTTATATATATATATATATATACATACACACACACACACACACACACATAAACATTTAATATGTAAGTATATATATTAAAATAAACATTTATATAATATATACATATATGCAAAACATAAATATATGTAAAACAATGTGTTTATATATATAAACATTTTTGTGAATACTATTTACATTGGTTATATATTGCTGTGTAACAAATTGATATAGAACTTAATCACTGAAAGCAAAACACACACACACACATACACACACAGATATATATTATCTCAGATTTTCCTTCTGTTGGTTAGGAATCCGGACAGTGCTTATCTAGGTCCTTTGCTTTACAGTCATTCTGAAGGCTGCAATAAAGGTGCGGGCCCAGGGTCTGTGCATTCATCAGAAGCACCAAGTGGAGGAGATTGAACCTCGGATCTCACTCAATAGCTGTTGGCAACACTCAGTTCTTCAGAGTTCCTTGCCAGGTGGACCTCTCCAAAGTGGCAGCGAGCGTCATCAAAGCCACTAAGAGAGAGTCTTCACCAAGATAAAGTTATAATCTTTCGTAAACTAATCACAGAAGAGGCATCCAAATTACCTTTATTGTATTCTATTGTTAGATGTCACTACGTCCGGCCCACACAGAGATAGGGAATTTCACAAGGGTATTGAGAAATATCTTTGATAACTGCCTAAGACACTTCTTTAAAGCAATACTTTAAACATATTCTTGGTTTCCAAAAAATTAAGTGGAAACTTAGGAATATGTGTTAGATCTACAAAATAATGTTATAAATTAAGGCATAATCTAGGAACGATAAGTCCCTGAGATAAATGAGTAGCTAAGGCATTTATGACTTAGTTCAGACTCATATGAAGTATAAGCTGTCTAAAGCTAGTAAGCAGTATAAGATTTTATTGAGATGCTTGAGGATCTGTTCGAGTTTATATATGAAGAATTTTTTTTTCCTGGAGTACCTGTTTTTTAAAAATTGATTTTGGTTTCTATTTTTTTCTGATTGCTGTAGATAAATGCCTCCATTTATCCATCTCTGTGGGTGCATACCCTGATCCTTCCTCTGTTCACATTTTGACTCTCCTATCTATTAGTTATATGCCTTTGGCAAGTCATTTAACTTCCTTTGCCTCAGTTTCCTCACTCTACATTTAGAAGGATGTTTAAAACTTAATACACAAAATACACATTCCATAAATGATAATTATTGTTATATCTTTTCCCCTTATCTTACTTCTTATGTTTGATGAACTGATTAATGTATACATATCTATCCAATTAATAGAAAAGATGTATTAATTGCAAATGTAGTGCATTCGTTGCTTATATATCATTACGTGCTATGGATACTGAAGACGGCATAACATTACCATTTTTAATATTATGCTGATTGCCATTCTAGAGACAGGAACAAGACTCTATAGGAGCTCAGAAAAAGACTTAATCTAGGGGCTTAGCAAAAGTATACAAAACACCTGAATCATATCTAAAATGATAAGTCTAGTGAATGCAAGGAAAAGTGGCATCCCTGGTAGATAAAATGGCACATGAAAAGGTATCAAGTATGGGAACCATTCAGGAATGTATGATCTATTCAGAAAAAATAAATTGCTTCTTATAACTGATGAATGAGTTCTTGTGGAGACTCCATTAATAGGTGAGTCTAAAAGGATAGGAGAAATGGGACTCATGAAAAGCTTTATTTGTTTATCAAGGAATTGTATATTTTATTTAAAAAGAGGCAAATATAGTCAAAATATATTTTTTAAGAAACAAGGAAATACATTACTTTGTTTTATTAATTTAAAGTAATCCCTGATATACTATAGATAGTAGGTCTCAGCAGATTTTTTCCAATGCCAAAAGAAATTTTAAACTGCTCTGAATTAGCATTGACTCTAGCTAGCCTCTGTATATCTCAAGTAGAAGTTTTAACTAAAATAAGAAAAGAATTTATAGGATTGGATATAGGAAATAACTAATGTTGTGTACTCTTAATTTTCTGTAATTTTAAAATATATATTCAGCTAATATTTAGTCTATGGAAAAACAAAAAGTGATAAATTTAAAGAAAAGAAATTCCATACTTTAAAGTTTTTTTAAAAATATTTTATTTATTTACACAGAGAGATCACAAGTAGGCAGAGATGCAGGCAGAGAGAGAGGGGGGAAGCAGGCTCCCCACTGAGCAGAGATCCCGATGTGGGGCTTGATATCAGGACCCTGAGATCATGACCTGAGCTGAAAGCTTAACTGACTGAGCCACCCAGGTGTCCCAAGAAATATTTTTATTAAAAAGTTGGAAATTTACCCAAAAAAAAAGTGTAAGTTTTGCTTTTAATCAATCAGTATGAGAGTATGGAAACCCTGGATCTTGGAAAACCAGCGAGAGAAAGAGAAAATTTAAAATGCCCCATTTACCTTTGTCTGATATCAATTTTAGTTACAAATGTGTATGCTCTTCTTTTTGTCTTTTCTTTAACTACTCATTCTTCCTACTCTTTATATAAATTTTTCTGGTATACTAAAGGAAGCTCAAGGTCTTCTAAGATAATAATCCTACCTAATATAAACTTATTTTAAGCAAATTTTCTGCCATAATAAACAAGAATATGTGTGTGTAGGGCATGATGTGTAACTGGGAACCTAGACTATGTGATATTATTCCAAACTATTTAAGTTAAACTCATACTGAAATTGCTTTCTATTATATTGTAGACACCTTGTCAGAAATGATTTATTCACTACTGAAGCAATAAAGTTATATATAAATTTGAAACACTCTCTTCCCTCTGGAATTAATGTCTTAAAGGACAAACTAACCAAAGATGGCTTAGGAAATACTAGGCATTTTCTATTAGGATAAACTCATGCTTTATACAAAGATAAATTAAAATGAATATTTTTTTATTTTGAGAACCTATTTGATGATAAAATAGAATTTAAAATGTAGAAAAAGTCCAATTAAAATAGGGAATCCATTGTCAATCTCTGATAAAATGGCAACATTTTAAACTATTAATTAAACATATTAATGACTCATCATTTCCATAGAGGTCTGTAGATATTTGGCTATAAAGTATCACTACCTAACCGTGGGGGGTAGAACTAAAGCAATTAATGAAATCGGTTTCTTGTCTTCACAAAATCTACAATTGATGAAATGAAAGAGTTTCTGAAGGGAATAAGAAAAGAGATAAAATTCAAATGTGAGCCTTTGACGTTAATCCCTAATGTTCCCTAAATTGCATAGTTACATAAAAAGTGAAGTAACAGACTCGGAAGGAAGACTGCGTTTTGTATGCTATCCATCCCCGGTTTTAGATCTACTGCTAATATGCTACATAAGTGTCACAAGCCAGGAGCTTCTGTGAAACTTCAATTTCTCAACTGAAAAATCAGGATAATGTTTCTGTTACCCAGTCTCGGGAGATTAATAGGAGACACACGCAATAAAAGTGATTATACAGCGAATGCAAATGATCATGTAAAATGTTAGCCTAAATTTGGTATCTGTCATAAGAAAAATCCATTTCAAAGGGAAATTTAGTTTACATTCAACTTCCCTGAAGCTCTAATGAGCTTTGAATTCAATGTTAGGTTCTAATTTCCCTAAATAGAAAAGTTCTAGGTAAAATCAATGTAAACTTTACAATTGAATGCTTTTATTATGTAGTCCCAGGCCAAACAGGAGGCAGGGGCTAATTTCCTGCTATATTTTACTTAATGCAGTAAGAATAATAAGTGCCCACCATGAGATTTAAAAATCCACTTAGATCCTCTTCGTCAAACGCCAGAGGAATAAAAATCAAGTATTCCCAGACATAACCACCCCTAAATAAGCCTTGCAGTAATTAGGAACCCATGATGAGCACATTTCATTGGACCATAAGGGCTGAGGGAGGAAATGTTTATAAACTTGTACTAAATTTTATCCAGTACTTTGGGCAAATGAATTCTATGCTTATTATAGTTTATTTTTCCATTTATGTTAAATCTTTCTATTCACATATTTAGAATGCAAGTATTTATATACCACCGTCTAGTAACAAAAATTTAATATATTTTATGATATGGTCAGAAAAGATTTGTGTTAAATAAATACATTTGGCAAAGAGGAGCATAGCATTCTTTGCTACATTTAAAATTTTTAAATGCAAATTTTAAAATGCAAAAGCAAAACTAAAATACTTTAAAATTTTTTGAAAGCCTTTTTTCTGTTGTTGTTTAATCTTTGTATTTCCCTAAATTCAGAGAGTCTTTGTTGATTTCACTGATAATATGTCTTTTCTTTTAATTCAAATGAGGTTTTAAAGAAGGTGACATTTTAAAAAAGTATTTAGAGAGCACTGTGAGTAGTTATGTGGCGGACACTTATCTGGGCCTCCCATCATGCCCTACACACACATATTGGACCTTCTTTCTAGAATGCAGTTTCTGCACAGCTACAGGTGAGTGGTTAGCTTACTGACTCCAACAGTCTACACTTTCACTGATGTGCCTCAGTTTATTAGTAGAGATGCTTCTCTTCTAAGGAGACTCCTAGTCAATGAACAAGGGGTTAGTGGTATAGGGGCTTAACCATCTTTGCCCAACATAGCATTCCTCTAACAAGCAATATTTGTTTCAGAGCTCCCCTTTGGGTTAGCATGACTACATTGATTCCCTAGAGATGGATTTAAAAAAAAATCTGAGCAATTAACAGGAAAATAAAACTAAACATGGGATTAAGAGAGGTTTTTGTGTTAGTGTTTTTGTTTTTGTTTTGTTTTGTTTTTGGTAACTTACAAGAAACTCCCATCTTGTATAATTGATAAGGAGAAATGATGAATACTACCTCCAGGATTTAATAGAGTGTTGAGCTTACAAGAGGATCGAATGCTCAGCTCAAGCAAGTAAATTGCACTACTATTAGGTCTCTTACTCAGAAGGGTCAAGCTGCTGACAAAGAGGACAATGATAACTCAAAGATTTTAGTTCCTTATATTTTAACACTCCAAAAGCCAATAGAGAAAGTTTTCCTTAACAAGGTAACAGGTTTCCCTTTCATGAGCTACTCCCTCCTGCTCTTGTGGACATCAGGCTTATAAATAGAGTTACATTACATTCCAAAGAAATCTGGATCATCCAGACATTACAAGAAACATCACACCGATCCACTATGTTGATGGCCTCATGCTGATTGTATAAGAAGAGAAAGAGGTAGCTACAGTATTGGAAGACTTTTGAGACTCATCTGATTCAAAGGGTGGGATTAAGTCCAATAACAATTCAGGAACCTGATGCTTCAGTACCTATTTAAAGATCTAGTGGTTAGAAGCATGTCAGATATCCCTTTGAAATTACGACAAACTGCACCACCTTATATCCTCTACTACAAAGAAGAAGGCACAGTGCTTAATAGATGCCTATACCTCATGAAAGTAATGTTTCAGGGGTGCCTAGGTGGCTCAGTCAGTTAAGCATCAATTTAAGCACTCAATTTCGGCTCAGATCATGATCCCATGGTTATGGGATTGAGCCCCACATTCGATTCCATGGTGTGCGTGGAGCCTGCTTGGGATTCTCTCTCTCCATCTACCCCTCTCCCCTGCTCATGCAAATGTGTGCACGCAGTCTCTCTCTCTCTCTTATTAAAAAGAAAGAAAGAAAGAAAGAAAGAAAGAAAGAAAGAAAGAAGGTGACAGTTCACGCATGGGGATGCTGCTCTGACTCTTGTGCCAGGAAATGGGAAGGCTCTGTGATATTCCCAGCTTCTGATGAAAGCAGCCTTGCCCCATAGGCCTATGGTCCATCAGAATGTGATATTGTGTTGCAGGAATCATTATTGAAAACCATCCTGTGTGGTAGTTATGACAGGCCCTAGAGGACGACTGAAAACATAGGCCCTTAGAGCAAAGCTATCCAATCCGTAGCAAAGAGAGCTACTGGCATGTGACTGAGCACTGGCGGAAATGGAATACTCGACGTGGAGCACCACGTGGTTGTGGATCAGGAACTGACCGACATGAACTCAGCCCTTCAAACGCATCAAGTCATAAATCTGGGCCAGCCCTGCAGTGATTCTTTGTAAGATGTAAGTGGAATGCTCAATACCAAGCAAAAGCAGGAACGGAGAGTGTAAGGAAGCTACATGAGCAAGTAGTACTACATATCCCATATCTTCCATGTGACCTCCGTGTCACATGTCATACGTGGCTGCGTAGGTGCCCCTTCTCAGACTCCACCTAGGGTGTGGGTCCGTTGGTGGTGCCACAGGGAAAAAGCAAAACAAAACAAAACAAAACCAAAAACTACCTGAGCTTTGTTTCTACATGAATTTCTCATTAAATGGATATAAACCCAAAATGGAGAAGGACTATATTATAGCATTGCGCATAAGTGGCCTTGAAAGACAGTGATGAAGTAAAAGTTTTGGAAGGTGCATCTGATCTTCCATGTTATGTAATAGGCAAAACAGCCTCCAAAGAAAATACATATGGTCCCTGGGCAGTAGTGAGTAGCCTGGTCAGATTGAAGCCTGAGCGGGACAAGACGGAAAGAACAGGGAAAAGAAGGCCCTTGTTGGAGGAATGCAAATAAACATATGAAAGTGGGCACGGAGGGTGAAGATCTTTGAATCGTATGTTAAAACCCACCAGAAAGTACCACATGCAAGTAGACACAATGACTTAGCCTGTTGGTTTTATCCAGCATTTTTCAGCAAACATTCCAGTGCTAATGCAATGGGCACACACACACACAAAATGGCCACAGGGACAGTGACAGAGGCTAAACGTAGGCCCTACAGCATGGACTCTCCCAGAGCAAGGCCAATTTAACCACTGCTGCCTCTGATTGTCTGGCAGCAGGTTATTGATTTCCCAGGATGACAGAATTCCTTGTGAAGATTAACTAGCCGATTGATGACAACACGAGTTCTTTGGAATTCTTTCAACATCAAGGGTCTCTGAATTGTTTTTACAGAAATGGATACATATTATTCATATGGATTTAACATTACAGCCTTTAAGATCACGGTCAGTATCACTCACTTTGGGTGTTCAGAATGCCGGATCCACATGAAAGGAATCAGATGCAAAATACGTTTGATGAGAGAAATCACTTCACAGGGAAGAAGGTGTGGCAGTAGATTCATTACTGTGGGATCTTCTGGTCCTATCGCATATCACACCACCCAGTATCTGATAACCCAATAAAGCCCTGGGAGGACCCCTTGAAAATACGGCTGAAGCACCAGTTTGGAAGCCATACTCTTAGAAGATGGGATGCCATCCTCCAGGGCATGTGCATACACTGAATTAGAGAATTGTGCATGATCTTGTGCCCCCAAAAAGATGGATACATGAGTTCAGGAACCAAGGGGCAGAAGCAGTAGTCAGCACAGGTACCACTTCTCCTAATGATTCACTTTAAGACTTTGTGCCACCTGTCTCTGCAATTCTGGGCTCTGCATGGTTAAAATTCCTGCTCCTCAAAGAATACAAACCATCATGGGGGTCACCAAACTACCAGCAGTAACTGTCGCCCTGTCATTTTGAGCTCTTTATGTCCACTCGGCAGCAGACAACAGGAGTCATTATCTTGGGAACATGAGGAACTCCTTTTTCACAGCGGAAGCATGGAGGATTATGTGCATAATTCAGCTGATACATTTGGCTTTTTATTGGTGCTCCAAGCCAATATGTGAGTGGACAAGGGCAGCAACTTTTTTTTTTTAAATTTTTTTTTAAATTTATTTATTTGTTAGAGAGAGAGAGAGCGAGCGAGCACAGGCAGACAGAGTTGTAGGCAGAGGCAGACGGAGAAGCAGGCTCCCCGCCGAGCAAGGAGCCCAATGTGGGACTCGATCCCAGGACGCTGGGATCATGACCTGAGCCAAAGCAGCCACCTAACCAACTGAGCCACCCAGGCGTCCCAAGGGCAGCAACTTTTACCTGAAAGGTTGAAGGATATCGGGATATCAGATCTCTCAGGAATTTATTCCATACTACTAAGCAAAACAACAAAGATGGTAGCTGAGAATGGGCAAAATTTGGAAAGAAATAGAATGGAGAGGTGTCAGTGCCATCTTAAGAAGTTGAGACCAACTACAGTGATGAGCATTGAAGTTTATCCTACTAACAGCCCTATTCTAAATCTTCCCTTGGGAAGAAAAACTCCCTCTGGAGGGGATTCTTTTTAAATGTGGATAGAAAAATGGATCTGGTTAATATAATTAAGGACTTGCTGCTCAGCTACAGGTAATATACTTACTGACAGTTTCTAGCCCTTAGTTCCCTCAGGGTCTGCTTCCGTATTCAGGATGACAGCCATGGGTGGCTGGGTGGCTCAATCAATTATGCATCTGCCTTCAGGCTCCCTGCTCAGCAAGGAGTCTGCTTCTCCCTCTCCCTCTCCCCCCTGCTCCTCGGCTCGCGCGCTCTCTCTCTCTCTCTTCTCTCTGTCACACTGTCTCTCAAATAAATAAGTAACATTTTTTTTAAAAGGTACAAAAGGTTTTAAAAAATCATTAAAAAACAAAAAATGAAAAGATGAGGCCATGTTTTCTGGGGACAACCTCTGGCCAGTGACAGACTAATCAAGTCAAGGCAGCCAGTGTTAAGCTCATCTTAGCATGGTAACCATATAACGGCAGAGCGAGGGGGTGGTACAGTGACATAGTGATCCCACCCAACACAGAATTCGTCTAACAGGCTTTTTCTTTAGAGCTCGTGGTTGTGTTGGTAGAGATTCTGTTAGGTCTTTTATCTCGATCTGATAATCCCTCTGATCATGCTGCGTTTTCTTTCTCATTTTACAAGTTACAATTCAATAAACCTTTTGTCCTACCAACTTTGTCTCAATATTGGCTTGTCAAAAATCCTAATTTCAGTGGCCCACTATAATCAGTTGAAATAAATGTTCATTACTTCTTGCAGATAGTTTTTATGGTATTTTTACTCATTCATTCATTCGTTTTTTTTCTATACATATCGAAGTAAGTGGGTTTTTTTCCTTTTTTAGAATTAAAGCATGAAGTTAGATTTTTTCAAAGCTGTCTGTTGTATACATTGGTTATTCCCACAAGAATCTTGCCCCTAAGAAATTAACAGAAAAATTCACACAGTGAGACAGATTCCAGAACAAAGATATGATGGTTACTGCCAGCAACATTTGAGAAAATATTATGGTGAGTATTGAGTTCAGAAGGTTCAGAAAGTCATTGTTTTCTGTTAGAAAATAAGAACACTGATGTGGGCCAGAAAGAAGGAATGAGATTTGATCTGCAGAAGTTAGAATAGGATCAAGGTAGGCAGAAGACACAAGTGTGACTTCTATCTTTTACATATTGAGACTCTTAAAACTAAATTTAACTGGCTTGTGGTTTCAGTGGTTTAAAAATAAAACATATAAATTATGTCTTCGAGTACACCCAAAACAATAACTCATTGTTTAAACTAAACATAAAAATTGAAGATGTAGAGGAGAGAGTGAAAACTTTTTGGGAATCAGACATAAACTGGATTTAAAACTTGACTCCCCCACTTACATTGTATAATATCCTCCTATCTGGTCTCCTTGAATGCAGTCTACTTTCTCTAATATTTCTGCTATAGACTACCAAAATGTCTTCATGTAAATTTTGAACATTTTAATGTGCCACAGAAGGCCCACTCTGTGATCATGTGCAAACATTTAGTGTTTCTGACAAAATTCTCTTGCAGTTATGCAATCATACTATGCTTTCTCAAATGTCTTTTACCAGTCACTCATGCCAAACACTCATAGTGTTAATTTCTTAAGGACGAGATTTATATTAGAAAAACTGTTACCCTATTCCCTTCTCCTCTTGCCTAACCCCACTAATCCTTCTAGATTCACTTTAGTATTACCTACCTTGAATGAGTTGTTCTCTCTCTGAAGATGCACTAAAGTCTCTTCTCTGTATTTCCATGGTGTTTGTTGAACATGTAACAATTATCATTATTCCTTCTGATAATTGTATTGTTTTTGTCTTTCCAGCATCCTAAATGAGAGAGTTGTCTATATAAAGACTTGTAGGCTGACACCTTGTAGATATTCAGAAAAACTCTTTGAATAAGGGCCACAGTTTTCAGCATGGAGACTTTAGAATTCATGAATGTCTATAAGAAAACAAGATGAGGAAGGAAAGAGATACAGTCTAAAAGTGACTTCCTGACCAAAACACTATTTATATAGGTAAAGAAGAGGAGTCTTACAAATATTTTCAGCTTTGACTCTGGAACATCTGCAACCCTATCACTGGGGAATTTTTCAATATATAAATCTTACAAGGAGATTAAGCCCATATCTCACTGTAGAAGTAAAAAGATCAGCCACAGATTTGTTTTTTCCCATTCTTCCTTAAAGCAAGGAGACTGGTACGTGACCTAGATTCAACTGGTCAGATCCCCCCCACCCCATCCTACTTCCAAACTGTGAATGAGGAGCTAGTTTCAAAAGAAAAGAGACGGTAAAGAAAACATCCTGGTGGTGAGGGCAGCCGAAGTGGTGGCATCCAGGGTCCAGGTGGAGCATGAACAGCAGTTCACTGTCCTGCCGCTGCTTCTAAAGCAGGAGCCGCTAGGGCAGGACACCTCTGTCCTTGTGGGCCTCCTTCTGGAATCTGATTTCTATTGGCCTAGCTGCTGCCTTGTGTCTCTTGTTTCTCTTGTTTCTTGTCTCTGGTTTTCTTGTTCTCTTGTCTCTTTAGGAAGACAAAGAGACTTCCTAAACTTGGTTCACCACCTTCCCAGTGACACTGTTAGCCATCCAAATAAATTTCGTTCAATAAATCTGTGTTCTGTGTAAATGGGCCAGAGTAATTTTCTGTTGTTTGCTTTAAAGAACACTAATATAGAGAGCTGATGTATGAACAGATCCAGATGAATGAAGAAAGCTAGAATGTGTGGCTTTAGAAAAGTCAAAAACTTAGGGAGAGGCCTATCTTCCTCTCTTGCTTTCAACCTCGTCATTCAAATTCCTGGCTAGACTTGCTGACTCATCCTCTAAAACAGAACCTGGAAATATATTTTATTTTTCATCTTTATTGCTATGACCTTAGTCCACACCACACCTCTTGATTATTTTAAGCAAATGTTTGTGCAAATGTCCCCTCTAAGTCCCAAATTAATTAAAAGTATTACATTAGCTTTTGAAAGATTTGGAAATCCAAGAGGTATCAATTAGAAAGTTTCATCAAAAGCTTTATTTTCTACCTAAGGCAGCATTACGTATTTAATTAGATATTAACTGCAGTGAATTTTGGGTACTCTTTTTTCAGCCCTTGAAGTTGTAGGAGAATTGCAAAAAGCTTTTCTACCCCCCACTGTCTTCCATTTATGGGCTGTAGAGATAAATAAGTTCATCCGTAGTCAAAATTCTCTGCAAAGAATCGGTTTACTATTTTTTTTCTCTGTGGTGACCAGTCTCCTTCAACTGAATGTTCAACAGTGATAACCATATTACAATTTTTCTTTATCATTTCAAGCATGTGAAGACTGTCTTCCTATATTTCTTAGGGAAGACACTGCAATGTAGCAAGCCTAGAAAATTCTCACAACACAGTTGAACATATAAAGACTACAGAGCACTTCCTTTCCTAGTTATTACTTATACAACTGGTTTACAAGAAGAACATAAAGTAAGTACCTTATTTCTTTTCCCCTTATCTGACAAAACGTGGACCGTTCTCTAGTTTAGAAGAAGCCATAATTGAATTCATTTGTGCCTATAGATGTCATATTTTTGTTTTGTTTTCTTTCTTTTCTTTTCTTTTTTTTTTTTTTACTTTTTGTAGAAAGTCTTTAACAGCAAATTTGATTTCTTTAATAGATATCAGACTGACTATTCTAATTTTCCATTTCTTCTGCTATCATCTTTATCAGGTTATATTTATCTAGAAATTTGTCCATTTTATACACATTGCCAAATGTTTGTCATACAATTATTCATAATGTTCTTTTAAATATCTTTTGATATCTGAAGATTTGTAGCAACATTGCAGTAATATCACCCTTGATATTAAATAATTCATTTTTTTCATATTATATCAGACTTAGTTATCTTTTATCAATTTTAATAATAGGTTGGAGAATGTGATCAAGAAAGATAGGACCACGACAGACCGGTGAGCTGGCCTTGGGCACTTTGGAGGCTCTTCTCCCCTCCTGTCCTTAGAATGTGGGTTTCATTTGCCTTTTCTGCTCCCAGAGGTTGCTCCAAGGACATAGCATTGAGATATTGATGTAGTGTTGAAAACACCTGTATGGTAAAGTAACTAAGCCCACTTAGAACCTCTTTATAAGCTCTTAAGGGATGCCTAGGTGGCTCAGTTGGTTAATCATCTGCCTTTGGCTCAGGTCATGATCCCCGGGTCCAAGGATTAAATCCTCTATCAGACTGCTTGCTCAGTGGGAAGCTTGCTCTCCTTCTGCCTGCCACTCTCCCTGCTTGTGTTCTCTCTCTCATTCACCTTCTCTCTCTGACAAATAAATAAGTAAAATCTTTAAAGAAAATAAGCTTTTAAGATGAGGAGGGCAGGTGTGGGGATCCATTTGTCTTTCTGTCTCCCAAGACAGTCCTCGTAGGTAAGTTCCCTTTGCTACTATCAAAATTGCCACTTAGTAGCACGGAGTCATGTGCCTCTCTTTGGTCTCTCCCTGATCTGCATAAAAGGACTGGTTTCATATTATACCAGGAAAGTTTCCAAGAGGACTGTGAACCTACAAATGTTATTTCAAACAATTAAATTTTGGCTTCATTCCTTTGATTTATGGGTTTTTTAATCTTATTTATCTCTGCTTTTATATTTATTCTTTAGATTTTCTGCTTTATGAGAAGTAAAGACAAATGCTTTTTTAGTATAATGAATATGCTAATATGCAAGCATAAATTTTGAATACAATTCTCTAAGAAAATGGAAAGGACAGAGATAAATGTGTTTCTTCCCATTAAGAATATCTCTTGGAATTATCACAAATTTCTATTTATATCTCAGAGACCAGATATTAATTAAATGATCTCTCCTATAAAGGCAAGTTACAAAATATAATCTTTATTGTTTCACAATAGATCTAACCAAGGATACGCCCAAAGATGGTGAGAACACATATTGAGGTAAGCAGCAAATAGTCTCCACCAGAGTTCAAAAGAACAATAAGGAGAAATAGTTAAAGATTCCTTGTGGGTTAGAGAGCATATGGGTTGGAGGTAGTAGATAACATTTACTTTTATTTACAATTTATAGACAATGCTTTAAGAAAACATCAGTAACTATTAAAATTATGTAGAATAAAGATACATAATAATGTAAAACCGCATTAATAATACAGAGATTAGTAGAATGAAAGCTATGTAAAACAAAAATAATCAGTGGGGCATTATTATTTTTTTAATTATACATCTGTGTATATATATGTATGCATGCATATAAGTAAACATACATAAAACATGAAGATAAAATAAAATTAAAAAAATTAAATGAATAAAATTTTAAAATAAAATACAGAAGAAAAATGCATAAGACTTTTAAAAGGAAATATGTCAAATGTCTCCTTTGTTTATTTGGGGTTTTTTACTCATTTGTTCTAAAACACTGTACTGTTTACATAAGTGTTAAAAATTGTGTGTGTGCGTGTGTGTGTGTGTGTATTACAGAAGTTTATACAATCTAAGCCAATCACTTAACAACAAAATGTTAACCTGAATGAGTCAAATTCAGATGAAAAGTATCAAGGCTGGTATTAGAGAAATTGTCTTCATTTCTGCCTAAAAGAATATTACAAAATACATTTTAAGCAGAATATTTCCTTTCTGCATAAAAGGGATATAATAACTTCATGAAAGATTTTTGAAACCACAATGGCAATGAGTCACTTTAAATTTATTCTTCAAAATATCTTATAAATAAAGAAGTTTTAATTTCTTTTGTTATTATTGCATCATTAGCTCCACCATATCCAAATGGTAATAAATTCAAATATAAGAAAAATGATTAATTACCTGTTCTGGCTCTATATGATACACTGATTGACTAGATAGACTAGTGAGGAATACAGAATGACCTGGTGAGAAGCCATCTGTACTTCTGTCCAACTCTTTAAAAGCATTTCTCCTGCTGACATTATCACAGTGTTCAATAACAATGTAACAGAAGCTTTATCACCAGGATATCATGGGTGTATTTCATGCCCTTTTGACATACTTCTATCGCCACTGGAAACACTTCAGGGTTAATTGTCTTTATTAGGCATATTTCCATATCTGGAACCCACTGCGTGGATTTTTACAAATCTCTGAAAAGACATCAATATGTCAGTCTAAATCCAAGTCATATATGCAAAAGAGCAAGAAATGGAAGACACTGAAATGAATGTTGCTCTGAACATCATATCAACAATTCATCTGATTGCTTATATGCTTTATTAGACTGAGTATATAAAATTATAAAAAATTATTTTATTTTGCTGTGTATTTTAGATTTCTATTTCAAATTTTAGAACAAAATATAAAGCCATTTTAAATATGCATACTCATAAACACTGAGGCTCTTTACCTATTTGTAAGTTGTTTTCCTATATATTTGGAATACATTATGTAATTTAAAAGGAAAATGTAGATTTTTTTTTTAAAGTTCTTCAAGAATGGAGTGATTTTAAATTAAACCAAGAGTTGACTACTCCCCATGATTTTATATGTGGCAGTCAGTACAGCTGGATTTCATAAAGTCCAAGAGGAAATTGCTATAGGATTTTGTCACATAATCAATCAGTTGACACAAATTCATAGCATTGAGCGGCCATCATCTCAGGCATATAGCAGAATAAAGGAATGTATCTTCCATAATGTACCAAGTTTTCCTGATTAGCTGAAGGATGACCTTATTACATCACTATTTACCCAAAGTAAGAACAATATTACAGATAACTTTTCTTCGGACAATTGATTTTAACTTAAGGTTTTTGACACATAAACAATTTTATGACTGCTTCAGTGGGACAGACGTGATACAGCCAGAAGGCAAAGCTGTTCTTTAGAGACTGGAAAGCTTCCAATTGAAGCATGCAGGGGAAAATGATATTAAAAACTTCTATTTATTAATTATTTCACTTGTGCCCAGAACTGTGCTGAGCACTTTCTATACAGAACATAAAGCTAGTATACGTAGGAAATAGAAGAAATTGAATGCCAAACCAAATTACTCTGGATACCAAAGGCAGTGCAAGCCACAATAACAGTAGTATAGCCAAGCTTAAACTGCTCTCTCCCACTTAAATATTCTACTTCTGACCATTTGTAAGCTGACGCCACTTCTGTTTGTCTTTCCATTTTGTTTTAGTTCATTGACTACCGGATGTTGACTCTCAGACAGACTTCCCATTTGTATTCATCCATTCCAACTTGATTCCCTCCTGTTTTGTTGTCCTGAAACCCATCCTGGTCATGTTCTTGTTCCATGCTACCTCTACTTCTCTTTGGCTACCTGACTGAAACTCTGAGTTCATTTTGTACATGTGTTGGCCAATCCTAGTCTACTACAAGTGGTATTTCTAACTATTATTCAAGATCATTACCCTTTGGAAGTTGGGTTTCTCTTTCTCTGACTGCTTTTGGAGTCCAAATTCTTAGCCTGAATTCTTAACCTGTGCTTACATCAAGATCTTATAAAAATTGTTCCTGATTTATGCTTTTATATTTATCATCTAGGTTTCCATAGGTCCACTTTGATCCATGATTAATACAACATCTATGTCTTTGATCTTTTTTACTTAAGCTTTTTATTTTATCAAGTTTGGATTGAAGGATTCATATTGAGGAATGGTTATGATGTTTGTAAAGGACTTGGAAGTGTCCTGCAGGCAAGGGTAGAAGTTCAAGTGTGCACAAGATAAATTTTATGCTTAAAACAATGGAATAGCTACTGAGGGGTTTTAATTAAGAAAAGTAATGCAAAAATCATTTTGTGAAAATTATTTTGAAAAAATGTATTCACACAACAGGTTGATTAAGAAGAAAGAGTAGGGCAGAAGAATAAAGTCTGGGTCTCCTATAACAATTTGAATACATACAGTGGTAGAGCCCTGAACCAAATATATAGTGGTAGGAGTTAATAGGCAAAAATAATTGTGGCTGATAATAAAAAGAGAGTACTTTGGTTTATGATATCTCACTTTCTATAAGAGATAAAGAATAGGCGATGATTAAGGACTATTTAACATTTCTTGTCTGAGTGACTGTCTAAAATGTGTTGAATTTGGAATATCAGAAGGATAGGCATGACTTGGTGCATGGAGGATGAGTTCCATTTTAGGTACGCTATACTTGAAGATACTAGAAAAATGTTCATGTGGAAATGTCTGGTAGCCAGTTGAAAATGAAGTGAAAGTTTAGGTGAGAACAAGTTTAAAGATTTTATTTATTTATTTATTCGTCAGACAGAGATCACAAGCAGGCAGAGAGAGAGAGAGAGAGAGGGGAGGAAGCAGGCTCACCGCTGAGCAGAGAGCCCGATGCGGGGCTGGATCCCAGGACGCCGGGATCATGACCTGAGCCGAAGGCAGCAGCTTTAACCCACTGAGCCAACCAGGCTCCCCTAGGTGAGAACAAGTTTAAAGATGTAAGTTTTGAAACTCATCCAGATAGATGTGTTAATTATTGTTGTAAGATTGGTTGGATGTCTTGTAGAGATAAAAGTTGTTCAGAAACATAAACCGAGGAATAGTCACATCCAGACAGTGGTAGGAAAGAAAGAAAGGGGAGAAGGCAATGCCTACCAAAAAGTGTTGTTTTTAACCATCTCTTCCTTTCATGCAGAAACTTGGGGCGTGTTGTTTAGAGTCTTAATATATACGGACATGGATGGTACATTGTCGTAGATATTTAAGACATGTTAGTTGAAATAAACTGAAGGTGCTGAAAGAGAGATAGAAATAAAAACATGATAATCAGAATCCAGAAGAGAATGTCCATGAATGGGAACCTACAATGCAAATTCTGGCACGGTAAATGCTAAGAAAACTAACAGAAATGTTGAGTATGGCAATCAGGTTATCATTAGTGACCTTTGAAACCAGAGTTTTGTAAACATATTCAAATGCAGAAAAGAGTTTTAAAAATAGTATTTCTAGAATTTGTAGCTGTAGCTTGAAATAGTTCTCTTCCCTATGGTTAGTGTCAACATTTTGATATGACATATAAATGTCACTAATTTTTTTTTTAATTTATTTATCTGACAGACGGAGATTACAAGTAGTCAGAGAGGCAGACAGAGAGAGAGAGAGGAGGAAGCAGGTTCCCCACTGAGCAGAGAGCCCAATGCGGGGCTTGATCTCAGGACCCCAGGATCATGACCTGAGCCGAAGGCAGAGGCTTAACCCACTGAGCCACCCAGGTGCCCCAAATGTCACTAATTTTTTATTCTCACATGAATAATGGAGAAACTGAGGCAGAAATCAGGATACACATATTTTACAACTGCTGCATTAAAGGCTAGAATTTTAAACTTGCCACTATCCTTTCAATATCAGACTAAATGTTCTTTAATTGCCATCATGGCAAGCACTATTTTTTATGATGTGATCAGCTCATGCATGTAGTTAAATGGTATATAAACAACAATCAATTCAAATTAAATCATACCATTTTTAGAAGTAAAACCTACCAAGGCATCTCATATCACGTAATTGTATAATTCACTGTAATTACATAATGCTCATATGGTGCTAAAAAAATTGATAAGCTGACATTAAAGCAAAATGACTTAAGCCTATCTTAATTTGAAATGCAATGATCACATTGCTGATAATAAAATTAGTCCTAAATTTTGGAATTGTATTCCCTAGAAATTTGTGACTTTCCCTTAAATAATTTTAATGACATTGAAGGAAAACCCAGGAGAAAATATGTTAACAAAATGTCTACTTATATGTCACATATTTTTAGTGTTTCCTGATTAAAATTTCTTTATATCCAGTCTGTTGAGATGATAAACATATATTTGGCCATAAATAGCAGCAATCTTTTTTATAATTAGCCTCATATTTAGTGATTTATTCAGTAATAAAATAAGCCAGATTCTAGAATTTTGATCACAGATTGAAATCTGGCATTAACAAAGGCTTGAGACTATATGAAAAAGACAAAATTCTTGCTATCCTGATGCTGCCTTTATTATATTTAGAGTCAAAAGGGACTTCCTAATTTAGTTATAACCCTAAGATTTCAAGGGAGCAGTTACAATTTTACTGGCCCACAATGTATGGCTAGGAAAATATTGTTTTTTAATACTGAATGTAAGGGATTTATTCAAATAAAAACTGCCCCCAAGACACATACCTGGAGACAAGGCAGCCGACTTCTTGGAGAAAGTAAGAGCAGTGACGAGGCATGTTTGTTCACTGAGGAAACTTTCACTGAGGAAAGTCTGTATCAAACTTATCGGGCAACAAGATGACAACTGGGTGTGAAACAAACAGAAAGGCAAGATTATCATCCAAGGAACCTTCCCACAATCCTTAACTGTTACTTCTGTCAAAAGATTTCCATATGTTTTGTCAGAGGAAACAAAAATATATTTTAAGTTTACATTTAAATACCTACTTAAAAAGAGCTACCTTGATTTTTTCTTTTTTTTTTAAGATTTTATTTAATTATTTGAGAGAGAGAGAGTGTGTGTGTGAACAAGAGAGCACAAGGGAAGCAACAGAGGGAGAGGGAGAGGCAGACTCCCCACTGAGCAGGGAGGCCCAATGTGGGACTCAATCCCAGGTCCCTGAAATCATAACCTGAGCCCAAGGCAGACACTTAACCACCCAGGCACCCCTTGATTTGTTTTTCTTGATAGCATGCCTCAAAACATTAATCATACCTGGACTCACTGTATTTTATCTGTGACCCTCAAAAATGTTCATTTCCTGCAAATTACCTGAGTTCAGTCTATGTCTCCAAATATTTTTTTTTATTTCTAACTTTCATTATGGAAAACTTCACACACATAACAAAATAGAGATACTAGTGTAATGAATCCCAGTGGATCCCTTGTTATACTTTATATCACATTATATTACATATATTATTACATTACATTATACTGTATTACTTTATATTACATATACGTATACATTATATTACATATATTATATACATTGTATACTCTAACGTCAAAGCCCCCTATATCTCCAACACTCCCGGATTTTTTTCTAAGTAAATTTCAGATAGCACATTATTTCATCCATAAATATTTAAGTATACATCTCTAAAAAATTACTATTTAAAAAAATAACCACAACATTAGGAACAATATTTTAATTAATAAAATGCCCAGTTGGTTTTCATATTACTAAAATTGTTTCCTTTTTTTAATCATTTGTTTGTATATATCAAGGAAAA
This sequence comes from Martes martes, assembly GCF_963455335.1. Taxonomy (NCBI): domain Eukaryota; kingdom Metazoa; phylum Chordata; class Mammalia; order Carnivora; family Mustelidae; genus Martes; species Martes martes. The sequence goes on from NC_137889.1 coordinate 191,740,511, forward strand.
ATTAAGGTCCATGCATTATAATTTACTTATATTTCTTTTTAATCATTTGTTTTGTATCTGTAGTTTATTTTCTCACCTCTTTCCCCCAAACTGGAAATTATTATCCTCTTAACTAGCTTGTCTTGTAGGATTTCTCCAAACCTAAATTTACTGATTTCATCCCATCAGCTTCACTATATAACATTTTCCTTGATTTTCTATATTTTCCATAAATTGGTAGTTAAATTTAGAAACTCTATCAGATATGGGTTCAATTTTATGGGAAATTTATTTTATAAGAGTTAATGGATATCACCATCAGTATGTGCCTTAGATCTAGTTTTGCTTTACTTTAGGCATGCTTTCATCTAATCAGTTACGAGATGAATTTTAAAATAAATGAACTAAAGCCTTTTTAACAATAAAGGTAAAATATGTACCATTTGTTCTCAAACAGTTTTCATACCATTGTTTCTGCCTTGCAATTTCCAAATTAAAAAAAAATGATTTCCAAATATATGGTAAAAAAAAAAAAAAGTAATTTTCAATCTGGTTTCCCTCTAGGAACTGCTTCTTGGGCTTTTTACTTCTCTTTACCTACTCCTGCAACCTTTTCTTTTTTTTTTTTTTTTAAGATTTTATTTATTTATTTGACAGAGAGATAGAATGCAAGTAGGCAGAGAGGCAGGCAGAGGGAGAGGGGGAAGCAGGCTCCCTGCTGAGCAAGGAGCGCCATGCCAAGCTGGATCCTAGAGACCATGCCCTGAGCCAAAGGCAGAGGCTTAACCCACTGAGCCAGCCAGGCACCCCTCCTGCAACCCTTTCTGAAAATCGGCAAACTATAGTAAGTCTAGGAGCTGTAGAAGGAAAGTAGAGGGAGTTGAAAGCACGAGGAGGCATTGGGAATATTTGTTCTTAAGGATATAACTATCCTGTTATCCTGTTATATCTTAAGGATATAACTTAGTTACTGAGCTAATTATAAATTTTAATTTATAATCAATCAATAAATACATTTAAATATATTTTATTTTTGTTCACAATATTTTATACAATTTCTTTCTTTTTTTTAAAAGATTTTATTTATTGATTTGACAGAGAGAGATCACAAGTAGGCAGAGAGGCAAGCAGAGAGAGGGGAGGAAGCAGGCTCCCTGGCAAGCAGAGAGCCCAATGCTGGACTCGATCCCAGGACTCTGAGATCATGACCTGAGCCGAAGGCAGAGGCTTAACCCACTGAGCCACCCAGGCACCCTATTTTATACAATTTCAAGAATCAAATGACACATAAAGACTGATTCTCTTCTTATAAAAAGATTTTAGGAATTTTAGGAAAATAGCTTTATAACATTCAGTTGGACTGAAATTTTGCACTGAATTCTGTGACAAAATATTTCTTGTATATTTGAGCCTTCCTATGTATATAATGGCAAGTATATTTCTAACTCGCAACATAACTCATTCACTGATTAGGAGACAGATCAATTAGTAAATAGAGTTCATTGACTTATCAGCAATTCTGGAGTTATGTTTAGAACAATTTATGAGACTATTGGCACTCTTTCTAATATAACTCAATAACTACATGCACCAAAAAAAACTTCTGTTTTCAATGCAGTTACTGACTAAAACATATTTTAAAAATTGCCATTCTATTTCATAAGTGTACATTTTCCACTTACAAATCTTGCATTAGTGCCATTCATAACTGGTAAGGTGCTTATAATGCCTTTGACCATCCCGCCATGGGAAATCTTTACACTGTACAAGAATAGAGACAGTTCAATAAAACTTCAGGTTTTACTTCTCAAACTGAGGAAGGTAATGATTTGTCAAGGAGTATTCAAAGCCAAAAAGATAAAAATGATGCATCTTTCTGGAGCATTGATTTTACCCTGAATTTCAGTTAAAAATACTTGAGCTTTTATCCTCTTTAAAATCATCACAAGAATGGGCAGGTGAAATACCCTATAATATGTCAGGCAATCTTATGCTTTATTTGGATATAAAATAATTTTTTTGGATATAAAATAATTTTTAATAAATTTACATGACTCAAATGACTGAAAATTTATAAATGGAATATGTTTGTTGTTATGTAAAAATTCAAAATCTGGTGATCTTAGAAAAGAAATATATTTGAAGTGAGGAAGAGTAAATTGGCAAATCACAAGGAAAAGTTATTCTATTGTCACCAGTGTCCTTAACTGTTCTTTCTTTGTCAAAACAATCATAGCATCAAATTGTACACTTTAGTATGTCAAATACCAGGTTTAAACAACCAATTGAGTAAACTATGTCTAAACTGTTTCTGTACCAGTTGATGGTACAGAGTTGGATGAGAGCAAGTAACATAGCCATTTTATTGGTCTTGCTTATATTTAGAATATCTGTGAAGACAAGTAAATATCACAATATTTAATGTTAAACAAACTGATGAGAATACTTTCAAGTAATATTGCAATTTCGTTTGTTTTCTCATGCAAGCTATTTTTGGAGTAATGTGTCCTACATAACCAGATTACAAAATGGAAGGGAGATCATTCATCTCTTTGAGATGAAAAATGATAAAATCTGTAGTTAAATTCTTTCCATTAGCAGTTAACTTTCTTCTTGAAAAACACTTTAGGAAATATTTCCTTGGGAGATCAAGATGTGAATGAGAGACCTTTTGACCTCACAACAAGAAAACATGCTTTTTGAGAATTCCATTGAGAGTAACATGAAAGTGTGCCCCATGCCACCATTTTGACACAATTCTATGCATCTCTTCTTAGTGGTTCTCTTGATATAGATCAAAATGTAGTGAGAAAAATATTGGTCATTTGTGTCCACTTATTTGGAGAATCTGTAATATATCTGAAATATTATGAAACCAATATTTTGAAATTTCCCAATTGTTGGAACTGACAGTATCATTCTTTTCAGTTGAACCAAACATCTAAAATTTGTAAACATGATAATAACATTTCATTTAAATTAAAAAAAAAAAAAAGGAGTTATTTTTCCCGCTTTCAAACATTGGAGCTCCTGGTCCTCAAGCCTTTGGCTTTGGACTGAATTCTACCACTGGGTTTTCGTCCGGCTTGACTCCAGAGCTGACCACTGTAAGGAGGTGTAGCGTATTTACAACCAGCTACCCAGCAAGATCCTAATGATCACTGAGTGCTAAAGCGTGAGAAGGAGCTGTTCATCCTGAACAAGACCAAGTTCCTGGTCACAGACCTTGTCAACCTGTGTTAGTTGATCAAGATGATCCAGCCTTGTCCGCAGCTGAATCCCATGTAGGCCTTCTTCCTGCTGGTGAACCAGCACAGCATGGTGAGCATGCCCACACCTATTCCGGACATGTATGTGCAGGAGAAGGATGACCATGGCTTCCTCTACATAGTCTACGCCTCCCAGGAAACCTTTGGCTTCTAAGCTAACAGTACTGAGTAGCAAGGGGTGGGGGACCCTGTCAGGCTTTGCCCAGGGAGCTCCTGGCTTCTTAACGGAACTGCCTCAACCTGGGGTGGGCTGGGCAGGGATGCCACCACCTAGCCAGGGGCATCAACCACACCTGCTTTGTCCTTGGGTGGATCCTGGGCCCATCATTGTTAAGGTCCCCCCTGCCCCGGGTTTCGCTGGGATCAGGGATGGTGGGAACAGCCAGTTCCTATAAAACATTTTTATGTTGATCTTATTACTCTGGAAAACTTGACTAATTGAACCACTTTTCTCCAAAATCTTCAGCCTTCATTAGGCTCTGGGAGGTTCATTCTGAAACATAAGTAGTGGATAATTAAGAACAATATATAATTCTACAACTCATGCAATTTTTATTATTTTAGCAATTAACCAGGAATAATACTAATTACAGAGAATATTCACAGCATGTGGATTTTTTTTATTTCTGAAAACAAATTAATTATCTGTGTGGTCATTTAATTAATTATCTAAATAACCAAATGTATATTGGTAGTGACTGGTGGTCTAGAAATCCATTAAAGGAATTTCTACAATTACAGGTAAATATCTTTGTAAATTAGCACAGACTAAGTCTAGAGGGCAAAAATTCAACTAAGGTGTAACATTTATGCCACAGGCGGTGAGAGTCACCCAGAGTCATCAAAGTATCCTCTCATAAAAACTGTTGCCACATTTTGCATATTTTAGGATCCTCCTTCTCCCTCCCTCTTTCTCTCTAAGCTGAAGCATTCCTGATTTAAAGATCTAAAATTATTTTATGATCTGAATGAATTTGAACTTTTATCACAAGGAATTAATAGATATTATGGTAAACTATTATGCTTTACTCTGTAGTAGTGATAGATTGATAATATAAATGTTATTTTATTTTTTTGCCCTTTATTTCAAACTTCATTTTAATCAAACTACTTCTCTTCATTAAAAGTACTTTAATGTTAGTACTGAAAAGCAATTTGAAACTTTGTGTTTCTTGCTTTTTCTTAAAGATTATTTTGTGAAAAAGCTGAAAATATCTTTTAAAATACAGACCATAGGATGGCAAATAAGAGGACTTGGTTGTTGATAAAGTTTATAATTAAAGTTGGTTTAGTTGTCAACAACTATTTTCTAGAGTATTAATAAAAAAGAAATAATGCCTTGATTTTATTATAATCAGAATTGTTTAGAGAGTATAATTCTTTAACATCCAGCAACATTTAACTAAACAAATAATGAAATTAAACTTTCATAATATAAATATAAAATAAAGCTGCAGACATACAGGGATATTGCATTTTGATTTTTCCTAGTCCCATTATTGGTGAAAATATAACAAAAACTTGGTTGAAACAAAAGCAAAGGAACTGCAAGAGGAATCAAAAGAAATTATCCCGCCTTCCAAATGAAGCTACTAGCTAAGAAATACAGACAACTTATCTCCTTGTTGTATGTGGTGCCAGAGTGTTGCAAAAAGTCCCCTTCATAGTTGTATCTTTAAGACAAGTGCATTTCACTAGAACCTGCATTTTAGATAAATGGGTTTCCCATTTTCTGAGATTCTGAGATTTGAAAGATTACAAAATAACGGTTACTTTTAGAAAAAAGAAAGTAATTTTATCTTTATAGACTTCTCCTGAATGTTTTGTTTTAAATTAATGGAACCTTGCACATAAGATTTATAGAACCTAAAGATAGTGGGCGTAGTGTCAAATTAATCTGTGTGATTTATTACAAATCTTCTGATGACCCTTGATCATGCAGGGTCTGAGAGCACGGCCATAATGGTTTATGTGCTACTGCTTGACTCACTGACCTTTCACCCTTGGAGTTTTAAAATCATTTTGTGGAACTCTTAAGGATACCATTAACACCAACGAGTACTGTACTGTATTCTTTGCCTTTGGCTTTTATCTTCTTTTCAAAATATTCACACGAATCATGATGTCTGCTAAAAGCAGCTCATGAATAGATAGGTTATCTGGCCTTCAACTGAATAAAGTATTTGATAATGAATATGTTAGATTTTAGTTGTTGTTAAATAAGAATAAAGTTCTAATTATACAAGATGAGTAAATTCCAGAGATCTGCTGTACAACATAGTATGAGTAATTAACTATAAGTCATTGTGTACTTAAAAATTTGTTAAGACAAATCTAATGTTAAGTGTTCTTACCACACATATACATACACACATAAACACACACATAAGCACACAAACACAACTCCACCCCACCCCCCAAAAATCCAAGGACACAAGGAAACTTTTGGAGGTGATGGATATGTTTATTACCTGGATTATGGTGATGGTATCATGGATATATGAATATGTTCAAACTCACAAATTGTAGACATTAATTATGTGCAGTCCTGTATACCAGTTATATTCAATATAGCTAGGAAAAAAAGATAAAATACTTATAGCTGACATGCACCTTTAATTGCCATCTCAGAAAAAAAAAAGTAAGTAAGAGGAGGAGGAAGAAGAAAAAGTGAAGGAGGAGAAAGAGGAGGTGAATATATTTACTATGTAGGAAATATTTACTTCTCATTACAAGAAATAAATATTGTAACTAAGTATGGCAACATTTAAATAGACTTATTATAGTGGTTACTTCATAATATATACAGATATTGAATCATTATATTGTATACCTAAAACCAAGAAAATATATGTCAATTATACCTCAATTAAAAAAGAAGAAATTTACTATTTATTATTATAACAAAGAAAGTGAATAGTCACAGGACCAAAGAAATTAATGTGAGTCAAAACCCAACAAATTAGAGCTGTCAAACTTGTTATTTAGCATTGGGTTACTTAAAAAATGAACTTGATTAAATTTTTACATACGTCAACGGTCCAAGATCACCAAGAACATACTTGTAGTTGAGCAAGTTGGGTTTATTACTCATTGCAGTAAGAGAGAAGGCACACCATGGGAAACCGTGATGCCTCTCAGTAAAGGGGCACTCAGACCAACTCGTTACAGCATTGGGCTTGTGTTAGATATGGGGGAGGATTTTAAAAAGCAAGGCTTTGCTTTGTATTGGATTTTGCCAAAAAGTAGGAGTGATTCTGACTGAGTATCTTATTAAATGATATCTAGAAGGAGGAAAAACTAAACCCACCCAAACAGATTCAAGTGTTCAATGAGATAATGGGCACAAAACAATTAATTCTTGTACAATATAACATGTATAATAGTTACTACAATTATTTGCTTATTCTAAGAATGTTGAAAAATACTCATTTATGACATATGTTTATGTTCTTACATGTCAGTAAATGAATGCCATTTACTAATTCTTAATGATTTTATATCTCAAACTTGATTTTCCTCATAGATGTGCTTCTAGTTTTTATAGGAATGGCAGTAGGTGAAACAATAAAAATTATTTCTGTCACTGTATTTTTTCCATAAGATAGTTTATAGGGTGTATAACATACCAAAACGTATATGTCATTCCAAATATGAATATAAATTTAGACCCTAAAGCATATCTCAGGGAAAGTTTCTGTAAACTGTGTGTATTATTCTTCAGTGGTGAAAGGATGACTTTCAAATTAACTAGTCTTGAAATTTTAGCTCTGCCATTTACTAAGTTTGGGATGTAAAAGCAACTATCTCACTCACTAATCATTTCCTGACCTCTAAAGTGATATCTGCACCATTTATTTTATTGATGTTTTTTAAAGTATATACAGAATACTGTATGTACCATGCCTAGCATACAGCACACTCTTCACGATGGCTCTTATTTTATTAATAAGTACTTTAAAATCAGCTATTTCATAAAGATGGGGCGGTATAGGGAAATGATGAGGGACAGGTTGTGATTTTCTGTTTCTTGATATTCAGAAGTTACTACTTTGCATGTACAATGAATGTCTTGAATTAAAAGAGGAATATGTTCTCAGTTTCACTCGAAGCCACAGTAAATAAATGATAGACCAGCATTTTAGATTTAAGTTGTTTCATGTTTCACCAGAACAAGAATTAGAAATAGAATCACAGGCAGAGTAATTTGATAGATCTCATGGTGACTTTAAAGCTAAGCATGTCTTATGCATACAACGGCCTGAGAGAAGTAATCCAGTATATAGCTGTAAGTGTAATATTAATAACAAATTTTCCTTTATATTAGTTTGGTGGGGAAAGAACAAATAACAGATAAATTCATGAATTTTTTTTTGTTTTTTGGCTTTAGATTAAAGTCTGGGATAAACAAATGGAAATGAACTCAAAGCAGTCCTTCCTTATTCTGTTCTTTATTCATGTATGTATTCTACAAATATTTTTGAATACATATTATGTAAAAGAATCTGATCTAAGAGTTTTATTGGAACAAAACAGATGAAATTCTCATGGAGTTCACACTTAGTAACCTCAAACCTTATTTGGCAATATTGAAGAAAACAGTTTTATGCCATGGTAACTGACCTAGTCACAAAGAAAAAAATGAATAGAGAGAAAAACATTGTAAAGACTTAGTTGTCATTTTATTATGTTCTTTTTTTTTAAACTAACAGTATTTCAAAAGCAATGTATTTTTTTTCCCCAAATTGACTAGCCTAATCTCTTTGGGTTTTCTCTTTCTTTGCTGTCATGGATAAATACTGCATACACTTGCAGGTATAGACTAACAACATTGGTTTCATCTATTTATCCTGATTATCAGAAGTTACCATCATTTTAAATACATATAAGGAGTACATGAGTTTGAAAATTCCTTAAGGGAGTACAATGTCACAGAACACTGTCTTAGATAAGGCCTTTATCTTTTATTATTTGTATTACTACAACAATCTCCTAACTGGTATCCCTGATACTTACTGTGTTTATCTCCTTCCCATCAATTATTCAGTGGAAAAAAAAAAAATCCAGTATCACTAAAGCAATCACGATCATGTCAGCTTTTGCATAAAATCCTAAACAAGCTTACTTGAGTCTTCTGAATAAATGAAACATTCCCATGCCTTGCTTATGCCTTGTAATTTTGCTTCCTCCCTCCCTATTTCCAGCCAAACTCATCTACGTGGGAAATCCCATATGAAGATGTCCTGGGTTATCTTTCTCTGACACTTCACACCTAATATTTGGTCTTACTACATCCAATTAGTGCATCTGACCCTTTCCAGACTTCAGCTGACCCAAGATGTTTTCCTTACTTACAAAAGACCCCTTCATCAACCTTGTCCCAGGGGCTAGGTTAAGTGAGTGCTTCATAATCCTCTATCTTTCCTTCTCTCTAGTACTTGCCTAAGTTAAATGCATTTCTGTTCATGTATCTTTTTTCCTTTAGCCTGTAGGCTATTTGAGGTCTGTTCATTTTTCCATTGCCTAGAACATCCCTTGGAATGCAGTTGATGCAAAACACGTGTATGCTGAATGAATGAAAAGTACTCTTTATACAATGTCACTAACACTGTACAGTTTCATGATTCTTTACTTTAAACCCATAGAACGAGAATGTTCCAGAATTCAGACTCTTTAGATAGGTCATCCATTCAGAAAGGTAATATGGTGCAAATACTACGGATTATATAAGAACCCAGTGGATTGAGGAACAATGTTAAGTAATACAGTAGGTTAATTTTTTGTAGCAATACATATGAATATTCCTACTAAGTGGAGTAAATAAATACTAATAAATAGCCTCATAACAATGGCATTGTGATACATGGATACCTGTAAAAAGACACATTCAGCTGAAGTCAGATTTTACGAATCAAGAGTTTAGTTCAAATTGGCTGCAAATGAGCTACTGAATTTAAACTTAAGTTACTTAGGGGCGCCTGGGTGGCTCAGTGGGTTAAAGCCTCTGCCTTTGGCTCAGGTCATGATCCCAGGGTCCTGGGATTGAGCCCCACATCAGGCTCTCTGCTCCATGGGGAGCCTGCTTTTCCCTCTCTGTCTGCCTATTGCTCTGCCTACTTGTGATCTCTCTCTCTCTGTCAAGTAAATAAATAAAATCTTAAAAAAAAATAAGTTAATTAATTAATTTTTGGTTTTTAGGCCTTTCTGCATTTCAGAATCCCACACTAGGCATTGCAGGTCTTTGTGAGTGTGGGATTTAACCACAGCCACAACTAGTGATTACTTAAATATGTTTATTTTCCAGTTATAAAAATGCATCTCAAAGCTTCAGACTTTGTATGTTTTGCTCATTGGAAGACACATTTTCCTTATGAATTACAAGAACACTTGAATTTATTCTTTTCCTAGTTACCCAATAGTGAATTTGTATTTTTCTTCAAGATTAAAAATGAGTTTTCTGTATGTGGTATATGTGTGTGTGTGGGAGGGGTCCTTTTCTTTTATTCTGATGTCAATATTTCAAAACAAAACTCTGAAATTTCTTTTGGAAGTGATCTCCATTTTCTCCAGGACATGTGACTCTTGTAATTTCTTTCTTTCATTCATTTATTGAATCATTCTATGAAACGAAAGGTAATGCAGTAAACACACCAACGCTCCTGAAATATACCACTCATTTGGAGAAGTTCCTCTTGTGGTATATTCACAGGGTAGCTCTTAACCAATTTTCTCCATACTTATTAAAGTTGCATTTAGTCACTGGAACCCCTGCGGTTAACTTATGGGGAGGACAGATTTTTTTGTGTATGTGATTTTTGCAGGTTTCTTCACTACTACCATGACGTGGTCTTGAAAATTTTTCACTGCAGTTAAAGATATGAAAATTTGTATTAAAATAGAAGAGATTACAGTCCATGCTAAGCCTTTTTGGAGAGAGACTGAAGAAAGGGAATTAAGCTGATTCTGCTTGCCCCCGATATGTGGTTGCAGACTACCAGCCTAGTAGCTTGGCTCTGTACATGTTGCAATTTGATATTGTAGTTGAAAAGCGGCCAACTAACAGGGAATTGCAGTAATCAAGTTGTTGGAGGAAAAAAAAAATCAATGTACTGAGCAGACTTTCAATCTTATTATAAGACCAACACAAGTAAAGACAGACCATGGTCCTCTTCTGCCAGCAGCAGTGTGCATACACGGAGGGGGAAAAAAAAAGAAAAATGACTTTATAGCTAGGAAAAGATATCATTCAAAAGACCACCAACTGTCTAAATAAATCCTAAAATCATGAAATTACCATTTCATCCAACATAAAACAAAGTGCTGGTTAACTGTAATTTAAATGAGTTAAAGGAATTTTTTAAATTATGTGTGTGAGTTGAATGATAAGAAATGGGATTATAACTGTTGTTGCACAAAGTTGCATAAAACTCAGGAAAACGAGCATAGTATACTAATGTTTAAATATAGGTAAATGTTAGCTAGTTACAGTGCATGGCTCGGTTTCATAAACCTTTCCAAATATGAGTATCCAGAGTAGCTTGGATATTGTAAATTAATTAGATACCAAACCAGATTTGGTATCTTTCTTTCACTCAGTGGCATACTTCATGTCTAGGAGGAATAAGGGAGGAGAAATTAGGCAGGGGAGGATCAGAGGACAGAGAGGAGAAAAGAGGGGAGAAAAGGAAAGAAGAATCACACACGGACCAGTGCTGACTATTCTCCTGGGGGCAGCTAAGGCCTAAATCAATCTGGGGCTGCTCTTGAAATGCAAGCATACGTTTCAAGCATTATATTAAAATTTCATGATCAATAACGCTGAAAGCTGCAGAACATACAGGCAAAATAAGTGCTGACAATTCACCAGCATCTGAATTTAATAAAATGTCATTTTCCAGCCTCAGCAGTAGTGCCAGGAGGAGATGGCTGTCCTGATTAGAATCTGTCAAATGAATCTCCATTTGTCAGGTAGTAATAAACTCAGAATAGTACCTTTTGTTCCAGCTTGTGTTTACTCTCCAAAATACAGGAGTCAATTCATATTCTAATATAATTCTACTGTTTTCAACACTGAGTCAACAAATCAAACAAAGACCCTCCCCACCTTGCCCCCCAGGTGGGGAGGAAATCCAATATTATTTACAATTCTATATGTAGATAACACCAAGACTTGATGATTAGTTCTTTCTGTTAAGCAGGCTTTTATGCCCTGCTCATCTCCCTCTCAATGCAGTTTTATCATCTTGGGAGTCTTTTACCTGTTAATTGTTAAGACCAAGGGAAATGTTGCCTTCCTTACTTACTGAAAAAGGTGATATCATTTACTAAGATAATTCTGCATGGAATTAGACACTTAAAGGTAAATATTAAGAAAAATCATCAGTTTCAGCTTAAAGGAAACTTCCATTCATTTGGAAGATGATTCAAAATGCTGGGTTAAACTTGAGAAAGCATGGTGATCTAGGAGATACCACATTTGAGTGACTGGCCATAGATATGATTTCTACTGTCCTCTTTTGTTATTGAATAAATAGCTTAAGAAAGACTGAAAAACTTGGTGGGTTTTTACAAAATATTTTTTTCTCACAAAATACTGTATTTTTATTTGGTTTTATCTATTTTTAAATACCACTATAATCTTGTAATTATTATTAACACAGGGTATTTACATAGTCCTGACCGGTGTTCTTAAGTGCTGAAAGTTTCCCTTAAGCTGGTATACTCCCACCTCACCATCTTGTCCATGATTATTTTTCTATCGAAGTATTTCTTCAGGGACTGATTTAGTTATTCATTTACTTCATTCAATTAATCAATATTCACGGATAAGCTAAGCATCAGACTCTATGCTCAGTACCTGAAGGGTGTCTTGGATTGACTGCTGCTGGAATTTTCTGGACATTTGCTCTCTCATTTGACCTGTATTCTCAACCCACTCATTCTTGTTTTATCTGTTCCACCATGGTTAGAGCTCTGTCTAGGAAATAAATATCTGAATTTGTGAGGGTGTATAACAAAGATTGTTTAGAATAGATTCAAATAGGTGGTGAAAGATTAGAGAGAAAGCTTTTAACTCTGAAAGCTGTGATTTTATGAAAAGAAAACTTTAGTCACTTTTTTTTTTTTATTAAAACATGGAGTTGGCTTAGTGTGATTTGTTTGCAGCCTGTAGTATACATATTTTAACTGTGAGTTCACCTGAAGGATGAAAGAAAGTGTTGTAATTTCTCAAAAACCGTTATGAAAAAGTGAGATTTGGATAGACTCTGGATATGTAAAGCCCTCTAATGTGTTGCAAGTGAAATTTACTTAGAAAAGTGAAAGGAGACAGAAGTATTTTGTAACTAATGAAGATAATGAAAACAGAAAATTGTAAGTCATTAAAAATAAACTCAAGTTGCAAGCTATTTCTTTCTTTTGCCAAAATATGCTCTCTTACATTCAAGAGGGTTTCAGATATGGCATTTTTACTTTTCCCTTTTGGAGAATAACCACGTCATAATTAACCAAGCATAACATAATAAGCCATGGAAAGTAAAATAAACCATACTTTTATCAGAGAAGTTCTTCATCTTATGTTCATTGAAGAAAGTCTTACTATGGATATAAGTGGACTTATATTTTGCTAGATCAATCAGCACATTGAATTTTTTGGGTTGTTACTTGTTTTTACAATACATGTAATATGTAGTAAGCCCATTATCTACATTTCCCCTACAGTTTTTTGCTAGTACTACAAATAGTAAGTAACAGGGTGTAGAATTGAAATTCTAATTATAAAAACTCTTCTTTCTATTTGTTACTTTCCCTGGTACTTTTATAAAAACTTATAAAAACTAAGTTGATAACCATAAAATCATCATTTGTCATCCTTTCTTTTTACAAATGTGCGTATTTACAGCCTCTTTTAGCAGCAGTGGCTGTCATTAGTGACTAATAGAATTAAATAATAATCTTCAATAACACCTACTAGAGATTACTCACTGAAAGTTTGTTGACTAAAAAGATGGAAGGCTTCCTCCCTGAGTGGAAATTTTACCATTTCTTTCTTTTTTTTTTTTTTTTAATTTACCAGGAATTTGAGTACTAGGCTAGGAAAAATGCTATAATACTCTGAAATTTATGAACATTAAGATTTGGGCAACATAGCTTACTTAGGTGAAAAAAGTTTGCTTATATATTTAAAATATGTTCACATAGTTATAATAAAGTATATTTAAATGGACATAGTTTTTATAGTTGGACAATGGAGGAGAAAGCACAGCATGTACTTAGTAATTTCTTTACCTCTAAAACACTTCTTTCTTGTTCCATTTCTCTTTTTCCTTCTTTTTTTCAATCACTGTAAATTTGTGTGGATTTACTTATTCCACATATCCCTTTGCATTTCTATGCATAGCAACGTTTGCGCATTTCCAGCCATCTCTAGCTTTTATAAGGAGAGAAGCAGTGTTATATAAATAGTGGAATCCGAAAACACAGGTCATGAAATTCATGCAGTGTTGTTGAATTCAGAGTAACTTTTCAGTTATAATTGACTGTGTGCCCAGATGCATGTAATTTACTCTTCTGGATTTATAGGAAAGTATACTTCTCTAATTGCCATGGATGCCGTTTAATTCATAACCCTCCCACATCCTATGAATTAATCTATGTGAAAATTTATTCCTTGTTACTCAGAAGGCTAAATTTTAAAGTTAATTTTTAGTATACTGTCTATTAATGACATAAAGGTTAAGTTTAGGCAGCAATGTATACTACCTTTATAAGACATGTGAGTGTATTTTCATACTGCCATGTCAAGTGAGCAGGTCCTGAGATACGGATTACTACACAAATGACAAGACAGAATTTTGATTTCATGACAGAATAATCAGATATATATGTGAGACTCCTATGGAAGTTGTGTCTCAGTTTTGTGAGTTTTTTTTTTTTTTTTTTTTTTCTGAATCCATGCTGAGTCATTAAGCCCTACTTTCTGACAGAGGGTCAAAGGAAGATGGTGACAATAATGACATTAATGGGGTATAATCACTTCCAACAATATCTCTTTCTATTTTCTATAGGAAATGAGAACGTAACATGGACCTTTTGTCTTTTCTTCCCTCCCTAATCATCAGCTTAGAGATACACGTTTTATTCCTTTTTCCTTCATCTTCTGGAATATCTGTAAATTTAATTGGACCATTCAACCTGTGTGTCCTCTTTGTACCTTCCTTTCAGCCACAGATAATTTACAATATGGGCCACTAACTTACTTTAAGTTTTGCTAGTATATATTTTCTTTTCATAATTTCTATTTTCTTTCTTTTTTTAAATTTTAAGGCAATAAGTCTCTGTCCTTGTTTCTAATCTCCCATCTTTCCCTCATATAGATAACTTCAAAGCCAATGGGCAATCATTGCTTTGCCTGGCACCCTGATGAAACCAATGATGATAGATAGCATGTAAGACAAGGATTACTGATTAAGAAAGGACAGTTAAAATCATATGGTAAGTATTCAGCATTTTAATTTTAGATTCATATTCACTGCTGGTGTCATCATGGGTATTATATATTTGTCTGTGAAGTCACCATTTTATATGATTGAATTCCAAGCATTGTCTCAAGGAAGATGACATGGATATTATTGTTTCTAATTGACCACTGGCTGCTTAGAAGTATGAGTCAGGACTTCTGGTTTCCAGTCTCACATGCCTGGAGCTTGGAAGGTGTCACCCCAACCTAACAAGTAGAAAACTGAACAAATTAAAAATCAGTAGTGTTTTAAAGATCTATCAAAGAAGTGAGGTCATAGGGGAAACCGCTCTCCCAATGAGACAGATACAGAGAATCACAACTAATAGGAGTAGAAATTTAGGAACAGAAATCTCCACAAGAACCAGTGCCAGGGTAGGAGAACCTGAACTGCAGTTGATAAACTGGCGGCTTAGTGTGACAAGTTTGAGAGTTAAAACTCTAGGAGGGTTCAGCGATAGGCAGGTTTGCTGCACTTTTGTGGATTTTACTTTCAGGAGCCCTGACATGCTCTCACAGT